>NC_133647.1:45060505-45317261 GCF_009905375.1 Apium graveolens | reverse complement strand
AACAGCAACTGTTGCAGTAGCAGCTGTGGCCACCTTGTGAGGGATGTGAGGACCATTTTCAATGCAGTTGATGTAGCTTTCATCTTGAGAGAGAAGATGTAAATGCATCTTCACTTTCCAGTGATGATAGTTATCTCTTTCCAGGATTGGAATCTTTACACCAATATCCTTCTTACTCATGATGTTAGCAGAATAGATCTTTAAACTCTTTGTATGTTAAGAGCTTGCTCTGATATCAATTGTTATTCCCAGTGAACTAACAATGAGATTTACAGAAGGGGGGTTGAATATAAATCTCAAAACCTTTTCAAGTTTTGAGCAGTTTCTAGGCTTATGTGTTTTGATGAACAAGTGTGTGAATTGCTTCCAGCTAATGCAGACAGATATATATTCAAACACAAATGTAAAGAACACAACAAACTTAAAAACTTTTCTGGTGAATTTGTTGGTCCACCAGAGATGTGTTATTTCATAAAATCTGTGATTCAAAGAATTAAATCACAGCTGCGTCCTAGTACAAACTAGATGATTTTCTCTCTGGATTTTTCTAAACAGCTCTGGAAAATTCACACTCTAATTACTAGCTGCTACTTGGTTTATAAATCACCAAGTTTACAAGTGAAGACAAAACTGTAAAATACAATTAAAAGATTCTTTACATGTTTCTTCTTCATTTCTCTATCCAATGCAATTTAGGTTTAGCTATGAATCTTTGAATACTTCCTTGTTTGCACCAGAATAGAAATGCTGCATTTTCTTGATTCCTCCTAGAGGCTGCCACATTCCAGTTTGTCTCTGTCAACCCATGTGCCTCTGTCAGCTTATGAATTGTCACTATCAACTGCTATTTGAACTAAGCATCCGTTGAAGCTTTCAACCGTTGATGTTTTATCCGTTGAAGCTTTATCCGTTGATGCATTAGCAGTTGAAGCTTTATCCGTTGAAGCACTCATCCGTTGATGGATGTTATCCGTTGAAGCTTTAGAGACATCCGTTGAAGCTTTGTTTCTTATCCGTTGAAGGCTTTTAATATCAGTTGATACTACTTCACTTATACAAAATTACAAGGCATGAAATATTTACAATTAGCCCTCCTATTTGCATATCCACTAGTAGCCAACATGACTGATAATTTCCCACAACATCTAAGAATTACAACTTAAGTACAGAGAATGAAATGTGCTACAATACTAAACTTATTTCTAAGAAAAGCTACTCCTTCAACGGATAACCAAAATGGTCTTATCCGTTGAGGCTACAAACACTAGATTTCTACTTAAGTGTTTTGTTTAATTTATCATCAAACTAATACACATATTCCTAACACATACTACTTATCATACTAAACTATGACAACAGATTATCCTATTATATTTATTATAAATTTATAATTATTATATATTTATAAAAATATTTTAAAACTATAATATGACAGGATAATTGTTTTTTAATAATTTTAACGAGAACTCGTGCATCGCACGGGATTTAAGCTAGTATATATAACTAAGATATCTAGCATGTAAATAAACGAGACCAACATATATTACTCGAAAATATAACAAATAATAATTTACATATATACACACACACATATGACTTTATCTTTGCAAATTCAAAAGATTCAATGCTAATAGTGTATTCGAATTTATTGATACTCTGGGAGAGAATAATAAAAGTATTTTATATTGTGAAAATGAAAATGATCAAATACATTTAAGTTTTTTTTCAATGTGTTAAAAACTAGGTGGATTATGTTAATTTTAATTTATGAATTATAACATTGACAATTATCTGACATCTTATAAAATTAACTTTGTATAATAGATTAGATTAAAAACGAAGGACAAGTTGAGTCAACTTTAGTCAATGAATGAAGAAATTATCAATGACATAAAACATACATAAATGTTGAATTAAAAAATAACATTTTTATAAAAAAATAAACTTATATTAACGATAGTATAATTTTTACTTTGTTGAATATTACGATTACAGGTCTTGACGACTTTAGTTATGCATTATTAATCCTTTTAAATTAAGTAAGATAGTTGTAAATTAGTAATGATTTAGTAATAAAATAGCTCATTACTCGGTATTTAACCAAAACTCAAAATTTTTTACTCGACTCTACATTAAACATATGTGTTAAATTCCAATCTTTTTCTAAAACGTACAGTGACTACCTGCTTGTATTCATTCAGTAAATACAAATTACATGACATAAACAAGAAAATATGTAATATAATTAATGAGCTATATTAGAAATATTGTGTACATTGTTAATGTCTTACATGAAAATCATACAAATTGATAAATACTCAACTTGTATATGATATATTTTAGACGTTATACAATATTTATCAATAAGAAAATAATCAAGAATTTTATTAATATAATTCTTATCAATAAGAAAACGATCAAGAAATACAAGGAACAATCTTTTATACATAAATATCACTTAACAGTTACAATTGAAACTTAAGTTTACAAAATCAACTAAAGTTTTCCTGACTAAGTTCTGTTATTCCTAGTGAACTAACAATGAGATTTACAGAAGGGGGGTTGAATGTAAATCTCAAAACTTTTTCAAGTTTTGAGCAGTTTCAAAGGCTTTGTGTTTAAGATAAACAAGTGTGTGAATTGTTTTAAGCTAATACAGACAGATATATATTCAAGCACAAAAGTACAGAACACAACAGACCTTAAAAACTTTTCTGGTGGATTTGTTGTTCCACCAGAGATGGTATTTCAGAAAATCTGTGATTCAAGAAGTTGATCACAGCTGCATCCTAGTACAAACTAGATAATTTTTCTCAAGATTTTTCTAAACAGCTCTGGAAAAATTCTATTCTAATTACTAGCTGCTACTTGGTTTATATAACACCAAGTTTTACAAGTGAAGACAAAGATAAAAAGTACAATAATAAAATAAGTTCTCCACTTGTTTCTTCTCCATTTTACTCCAGTGCATTGTTGACTATTGCCTCTTTATACTAGAGTAGAACGACTGCTTTTTCTGATGTTCCTGAAATAGGCTACCACATCTCAGTTGTCTTTGTCAACCCATGTGCCTCTGTTTGTAGGTACAACTACCACTTGTCAACTGCTATTTAACAGAACATCCGTTGAAGCCTTCATCCGTTGATGGCTTTATCCGTTGATGTGTTAGCAGTTGAAGCTCTATCCGTTGATGCACTCATCCGTTGAAGGATGTTATCCGTTGAAGCTTTAGAGTTATCTGTTGAAGCTTTGTTTCTCATCCGTTGAAGGTCTTTAAGTTATCCGTTGACACCATGTCATTTATACAAAATTACAAGGCATGAAATATTTACAATTGGCCTTCCTATCTGCATATCCTTTAGTAGTCAACATGACTTATAATTTCCCTCAACATTTAAGAATTATATCTCAAATTCAGATACTGAAATGTGCTACAACACTAGACTTATTTCTAAGTAAAGCTACACCATCAACGGATAGCCAAAGTGGTCTTATCCGTTGAGGCTACAAACACTAGATTTCTACTTAAGTGTTTTGTTAAACATATCATCAAACTAATGCACATATATTCCTAACAATCTCCCCCTATTTATGTCTATAAGAATTGTAGACATAAATTCAAGGTTAACTTGATGATAACAAAACACTTAACAAATATATGAACTGAAACTAAGTAGAAATTTAAAAGTGCTGCAAAAGTGTATGTACTAGAAGGTAATTGAAGATTTACAGTGTTTCCAAGGGTGCTCCACTAGCCTGAGCAAATCATCTTTTTCTTCTTTGATCCCTGGTTTTCTTTCCTAGCCCTTTGTCATTTTCCTTAATTTGGAGTTGGAGTTGTCTGAAGAATTCAGCTTCATCTTCATCACTGATATCCAACTTAGATTGCATTTCTTTGAGAGTTTCATTGCTGGCAATCTTGAGTTGGTCTTCAAGTCTGAAAAATCTTCTGACTCCTTTATCATCTCTGAATTCCATCAACCAATGAGGTGATTTGTGAATTGTAGTTCCCCTTTCTTGAATGAGTAAGGTTCTGGGCAAAGCATTGGGCTCCCTCCAAGTTTTCCTTATGTTGGCAATCTTGTTGAGAATTTCAGTCTTGGCAGTCCTGGTAAAGCCAGAATCCTTTTGTATGGCTGAAAAGACTCTGATCAAGGTTGAGTAGCCTTCATTCAGAATCCTGTGGAGAGGCCATGTTCTTTCCCCAGCTCCTTTGTATCTGAACACCAATCTCTCTGGTAGCTGTCTGTAAGCAGCAATTCCCCTTACATCCTTCAGCTCATCCAGATAGAGTTCAATGTCTGAAATTTCTTTTATGTCACAGATGTGAACATAATCATCTTTAGAAATGGGTGGCTTAGGGTTAGGTTTATGTTTTTGAGTGAATTTCTTAGAGTTTAGGGGAGGTGTAGATTTGGATTTTCTTTTCTGTTTCTTTGGTAGTGGAAGAGTGGTTAAAAAGGTAGGCAAATTGATGGTGTCCCAATCAATAGGTTCCTCTTTTAGGATGATTGGTTCACCATGGATGTTTATAGTGGGATCAGCAACAAAGGGTTCAGGTATGGAAGGTAGAGATTTAGTTTCTTCAGTGTTGCCTTCACTCCTTCTATGTGCCTTGGCCTTTCTTCTGTTTCCCTTCTGCCATTCCTCTTTTTCCTCCATGCTTTCACCAAATATACTCCCAAAAACCTCATCTAAGTTTGCAATCTTGTCTTCACCTCTGACTTCAATTCCTTTCTCATTTTCAACTAGACTTGACTTTAGCTTTTGTTTAAGCTTTGCTTGTGCTCTTTTGTCAGCCTTGAGTTTTTCAGCTTCTTTCTTTAACCTTTTGGTTTCTTCCCTCTTGGCTATTGAGAATTTGGGATGTCCTTGCATCACACATATGCTCTTTCCATCTCTAAAGATAATAGCCATGTTTCTCCTTATTGCCTCATCCATGGTCTCCTTGTGTTTTATGATGCTAGTACCCAAAACTTTGTCTTCATCAGGCTTTGGAAGAGGAAAGTCCACTTCTTTCATCTGAGCAAAGTCTAGAGGGTTCTTTGTGGAGTCCTTGCTGGATCTGGTGTTGGGCTTGAGAACCATAGGTTTTAGATTCTTGAAAGAAGTCTCTCCAACCTTATTTCTCCTTTCTGGCTTGTGCTCCATATTGATTGGTTCAACCTTTGTGCTATGTTTCACAGATATTGATTTATCTTGTGTTGAGCCAAACAGCTGTTGCATCCTTTCATCAATTCTCCTCCTTTGCTCTTTCACTTGAATTTCAGCTGCTGCTAGCTGGATTAAATCAATTCCATCAGGCTTTTCTTTGATTTGAATGATTGGAGAAGTAGTGATGGCAGGAACTAGCACTTTAGATATTTGGATTTTTGTAGATGGCTCTCCTTCCCCTTCCCTTTTACTCTCCCCCTTTTTGTTATAATCAAGGAGAGGGGTCAAGCCCTGTGCTTTTGCCAGCTGCATAAGTAGATTTGTTTGAGATTGTTGGTTGTGAAGAATGGTGGCCACAGAATCTTCAATAACTTGAACTCTGTCTTCCAATTTGGCCAGCCTCTTTTCAGTATGTGATTCCTTTTTCAATCTCAACAAAATGTCCTGCATTGTACCAAAGGGCATGACTGAATCCAATTTTTCAGAATTGTAGGATTTCAAGTCAGCAATATCCTTTCTGAGTTCATCCACACTCAGATTCTGTCTTACTTGCTGCAACTTCATGAGATGCAGTGAGTCCAAGTGAGCTGTAAGGATAGCCTTTGTACCAGCATGAGAAGTTTTCTGAATGGCCTGTTTGATAGTACTGATTTGTTTGACTAAGGAGACATTGAATTGCCCTGTTGTAGACTCCTTTGTGAAGGCCCATTCAGGTAGATTTGGAATAGAACTAGGGCCTTCATATCCCCCTAAGTTCATGCTTCCATCAGAAGAAACAAAGTCATCATCATCAGAATTTACTCCAAATTCTTCAAATGACTCACCAGCTGTTGAAGGCATCTTGTTAATAGCAGTTTTGTCCCTTTGAAGAGATGCTGTTGTATGTACTAGATGTAGTGTCTTTTCTGCCTCCACATTGCCCTGTGCAGCCAATACTTGATAGGCTGAAACAGGATGAGTAAAAGTGTCAGCATCCAAGGAAATGTTATCAATTACAGCTTCGTAATGTTGCTGAAATTGTATTTCCTTTTCAGCATCATTCACAATCATTGACTCACTAGCAATGGTTGGATCCATCCTTATATCTGCTGTACCTGCCTTTCTCTCATTTTCTCTATGTTCTTGCATCAGGGGCTCCCCCTGGCTCACACAACTCACTCCCTCACCTTCACCTACTAAGGTGGTACTCCTCTCACTTACCTTTGCCATGCTGGAAGAAATAGCAGGCATATTTGAGCTCTCAATCTCTCCTTTTGCCTGGGAGCAACCCAGCCTCTCACTCAAATTGTCACTCCCTTCCCTCAGTCCTAGAAGTGATTGTACAGTAATCAAGTCTTCTACACTTGGAATTGTTTCAGTTGTGTGTGTAGAGACTATCAACGGATGAGGAATAGCCGTTGAAGGTGAAACTGATGGTATCAACGGATAACTGCTGTTAAGCTTATCCGTTGAAGAACAACCACTTGTCAACGGATGAGTGATATTCGTTGAAGAAGGAAAAGAAGTAGAAATTGAAAGTGATATAACTGTTGAATCTGTGTAGATTGATATGAGTTTTGGTGACACAGATCCTTTAATTACATCTGAAAGAATTTGCGGGTGATCCAACAAATCATCTAAAAGATGATGATCACCTGTATTTGAGTGGGGCTCCTTCCTGAGTTGTAAAGAGGGAGAATCAGGAATTGATGAGAATAACATATCCACATCTAGAGATGGTGAGGAAGTGTGTGGTGATTGATGTGTGTTAATTGTGAGAGAATGGGGCTGTGACTCCATATTTGTTGGAGCCACATCAAACTGAGGTTGAGAAGGCATAGATACAGATGGATGTATCTGTGCAGTGTGTGCACCCTGTGTAGAAGATTGGGTTCTAGCTCTCTTTCTTCTAATAAAGGCTTTTGTTGGTGAGTGTTTGGCTTTAGTGTCCCTCCCTCGTTTGTGTGTTCTTGGTTGGGAACTATTTTCAATAGTTACATCCTTTTGGGAGGATGCAGCTAGGGATATGCTAGTAACCTTTTCAACCACCACAGCTTTTTGAGAAACTGTGGCTTGGCTAGCTTGGGAACCACTTTTCTCTCCTTCCTTATCCTGGGGGTTTCTTTGATGTTCACCCCTCCCCTCACCACTCACACCCTGTTCACTCCCCTCAGGGTTAATGGTAGGTGTTACAACTGTTGTCTTTTGAGAAACAACAGAGGTGGTTTTCTTTGTCTTTGATTTTGAAAGTTTAGTTTTGGTGACCTTGGTAGGAATCTGTTGGGGCATTGTCACAGATTCCATGGCCACACTAGAAGATAAAGAAATAGAGGGGTTGGAAGGAGTAGGAGTTGTAGAAGCAATTACCTCACCTACCTGTGGTGCATTCATGATTGGTAAATATACCAATGGCACACTGCTGTTGAGATCCATTCTCAATAAATCTACAAGAACTCTTTTCTCTTGTGCCCAGCACTTGAGTTTATTATTCTCATTCGTAATGACCAAACCTTCAGCAACATGGTTAGCCAATAACATAAAGAATCTAGCATAATAGATGTTATTAGGTCTATTAGCTTTGTTACCTAATCTAGTACCCAATTCTAGCATAACATAGTTGCTAAAATTAAAATACCTATCAGAAACAAGCATATAGAGCATATTAACAAGAGATGAAGTTATGGCATCAAAATTGCTAATTTTCCCAGAGAAAACCTTGATAAAGGCATCCCCAAGAAAACTCCATTCTTTCCTAAGGCCTTTTCTTTTAATACTCCCTAAACTAGCAGAGTTAAGAGAATAACCTATGGAATCTAACATGCTGGATACATCATTATCAGTGTGTGGTGTCATGGCATTGTTCTCAGGTAATTTAAAACATGCTAGTAAGTCATCACAGTTAACACAGTGATTTTTACCTTTGAGAGTGAAGGAGATAGTCATATCTATGGAGTTGAACTCAGCAGTTGTCCAAATCTCCTCAACTACTTCACAGTAAATCGTTGGGGCTTCCAGCATTGCATAGCTAAGTTTACAGTTTTTGATGAAGTCCATCATTTTGTGATAATCTGAGTGGGCTTCATTCTTTTCTACCAAAGCTATGAAATTGTTCTTCTCATAGATGAACCCAGATTGAGACATAATCTTTACTACTGGTGCCATTGTTGTGAGTAGAAATTGCAGAGAATAACTTGAAGGTTTTGCAGAGAGAAAATGGTAAAAGCTTTGAAATTTCAAGAAAGCGTAAAGTAAAAATGAAAAATCAGAAGGGCTTATATACTTTCTCAAATTAAAAAAAACATAAATAAGAGATTAAACAATAAATATGTGTAAGTGAATTTCAGCCGTTTAAGAATAAACTGTAAGTATTCTGAAAACTACCTTTAAAACAAATACATACAGCTGTATGTATGAGTATCAACGGTTAAGACAATAGAATCAACGGATGTGAAACACTTGAATTGACTGATGTGATATTTCAACGGATAAGGTAAACTGTCATCCGTTGAAGAGCACTTCAGTTTTATCCGTTGACGGATAAAAATTCCAGAAATGTATATGACTTTCAACGGATAATGAACATCCGTTGACAGAACAATTTTGACTTTCAACGGATAGGGAATATCCGTTGATGGAATAATCTATGTTAAAAATCAAATTTGTTCTTGCAGCTAATACATTTCAGGCTTTAATTCAAATTGCAATAAGGACATGAATTTTAAGAGTAATTAAGCATACCTAGCTCACTTACCAATCTTGTGAATGTTGATTCATCAAGTGGCTTGGTAAATATGTCTGCAATTTGTTGTTCACTTGGAACAAAATGAAGTTCCACTGTACCTTTCATCACATGTTCCCTAATGAAGTGGTACTTGATATCAATGTGCTTGGTCCTTGAGTGCTGCACAGGATTCTCTGTTATGGCTATGGCACTTGTGTTGTCACAAAAAATAGGAATTCTATCAACATGTAGTCCATAATCAAGGAGTTGATTCCTCATCCATAACACTTGAGAGCAGCAACTTCCAGCAGCAATGTATTCAGCCTCAGCTGTAGAAGTAGAGACTGAATTTTGCTTTTTGCTAAACCATGATACAAGCTTGTTTCCCAGGAATTGGCAGGAGCCTGTTGTACTTTTCCTGTCTATTTTGCAACCTGCATAGTCTGCATCTGAGTAGCCAATTAGATCAAAACCAGACTCTCTAGGGTACCAAATTCCTAGATTTGGAGTCCCCTTGAGATATCTGAAATTTTTTTAATAGCTACTAAGTGAGATTCTTTAGGGTCAGCTTGAAATCTAGCACAGAGACATGTAGCGAACATTATATCTGGTCTACTGGCAGTTAAATATAAAAGTGAACCAACCATGCCTCTATAACTTGTAATGTCCACAGACCTTTCAGTCTTATTTAATTCAAGTTTGGTGGCAGTGGTCATGGGAGTTTTTGCAGATGAACATTCTATTAAGTCAAACTTCTTTAAAAGATCATAAATATATTTAGTTTGACTAATGAAAATTCCATCACTAACTTGTTTAACTTGTAAACCAAGAAAATAGGTTAGTTCTCCCATCAGGCTCATTTCATAGTTACTTTGCATTAGCTTAGCAAACTTTTTACAAAGCTTATCATCTGTAGATCCAAATATTATGTCATCTACATAAATTTGAACAAGTATACTAGAGCCATTAACATTCCTAAAGAAGAGAGTTTTATCAACAGTACCTCTAGTGAAGTGATTCTCCAAAAGGAATTTTGATAAGGTTTCATACCAGGCTCTAGGTGCTTGCTTCAGTCCATAGAGTGCTTTCAACAGATAATACACATAGTCTGGAAAATTTGAATCTTCAAACCCTGGAGGTTGACTTACATAAACTTCTTCCTCCAATTTCCCATTTAGAAATGCACTCTTGACATCCATTTGATAGACTTTGAAATTGGCATGGGCTGCATAGGCTAGAAAAATTCTGATGGCTTCAAGTCTTGCAACAGGAGCATATGTCTCATCAAAATCTATTCCCTCTTGTTGAGAATAGCCTTTAGCAACCAATCTGGCTTTATTCCTTATGACAATGCCATTTTCATCCATCTTGTTTCTGAATACCCATTTTGTGTCAATAGGACTCTTGTTCTTTGGTTTGGGTACCAGCTTCCAAACTTTGTTTCTCTCAAATTGGTTCAGCTCTTCCTGCATAGCTAATATCCAATCTGGATCCAATAAAGCTTCTTCCACTTTCTTAGGTTCCTCCTGAGATAGAAAACTACTATACAGACATTCATCTTGAGTAGCTTTTCTTGTTTGCACTTTAGATGATGCATCACCAATGATCAGTTCAAAGGGATGATTCTTGGTCCATTTCCTTTGAGGTGGAAGATATACTCTAGATGAGGTGGCCTCAGTATTGTCATGATGTGAGACAGAGTGTTGATTAGTTGAAACTCCCCGTGAGTTGTTGGTCCTTTGCAGGGAACTTGGAGTTCTATCAACTGATGATGTAAATCGATTATCCGTTGATGAACTATGATCAACAGATGCTTCATTTTGTACTTCAACGGATGATGCATTATGTCTTTCAACGGATACTGCATTGCCTCTATCAACGGATGCAGAATTTTGTGTATTATCCAAGGGCATGTTTTGAATCCCTTTTGAAGTGTCATCTCCATCAGTCTCCTCTTCACTATCATCACAATATATCTCAATGTTGTCAAATTTGAGTCTCTCATGGTGTCCCTCATCTGTTAGTCCATCAATCTTTTTATCATCAAACACAACATGCACAGATTCCATAACAATGTTGGTTCTTAGATTGTAGACCCTATAAGATTTTCCAGCTGAGTAACCAACAAATATCCCTTCATCAGCCTTTGCATCAAACTTCCCTTTATGGTCAGATTGATTTCTCAGTATAAAGCATTTACATCCAAAGATATGAAGAAAGTTTAGAGTTGGTTTTCTTCTCTTGAACAACTGATAAGGAGTCATGCCTTTAGCTTGATTGATCAAAGAAATATTCTGAGTGTAGCAGGCACAATTAACAGCTTCAGCCCAGAAATATGTTGGTAACTTTGATTCTTCAAGCATTGTTCTAGCAGCCTCAATTAAAGATCTGTTCTTTCTTTCAACTACCCCATTTTGCTGAGGTGTTCTTGGAGCTGAGAACTCATGCATGATTCCATTTTCTTCACAGAACAGCCTCATTGTCAAATTCTTGAACTCAGTTCCATTGTCACTCCTGATATTCCTAACCTTCAAGTCAGGATGATTATTGACTTGCCTGATGTGATTGATAATGATTTCACTTGCTTCATCCTTTGATCCAAGAAAATAGACCCATGAAAACTTTGAGAAATCATCTACAATCACTAAGCAATATCTTTTTCTTGCAATTGACAATACATTGACTGGTCCAAACAAATCCATATGTAGCAGCTGTAATGGTTCATCAATTGTTGTTTCAAGCTTCTTTTTGAATGATGCTTTCCTTTGTTTGCCTTTCTGACAAGCATCACACAAACCATCCCTTGAGAATTTAACAAGAGGAATTCCTCTAACTAAGTCCTTTTTGACTAGATCATTCATTGTCTTGAAATTCAAATGAGATAGCTTCTTGTGCCATAGCCAACTTTCAACTGGACTTGCTTTGCTAAAGAGACAAGTAATAGATTCTGCATCAGTAGAGTTGAAGTCAGCTAAGTACACATTTCCTTTTCTAACTCCAGTTAGAACCACTTTGTTGTCTTTCTTACTGGTGGCAACACAGGCTTCAAAATTGAAGGAAATTGTATTCCCTCTATCACATAGTTGACTGATGCTCAGTAAGTTGTGCTTGAGACCATCAACTAATGCAACTTCATCAATGATGACATTCCTTGTTGAAATCAAGCCATATCCCATAGTAAACCCTTTGCTGTCATCTCCAAAGGTTATGCTAGGGCCAGCTCTCTCCTTAAACTCTGTGAGCAAGGAGAAATCTCCTGTCATGTGTCTTGAATAGCCACTGTCCAAGTACCATAGATTTCTTCTGTTTCCCTGCACACCATAAAATCAATCAAGTTGATTTTGGTACCCAAGTTTCCTTGGGTCCATTCATGTTAGCCTTTCTCCTAGACTTCATTCCTCCTGCATCTTTAGACTTAGGTAACTTTGAGTCAACCTTGATCTTAGATGTAGTTGGTTGAGGTGTAGGGTTAGTCACAGAATCATTTAGCACATTTGGAATTTGATAAGGCATGGATTGTGCAAACATGTTATTCCACATAGGCATATTGTATGGCATTTGAGGCATACTAAATGCAGCAAGATAAGGATTGTTAAAATATGGCATGTTTGCAAAATGTGCATAAGGATTCTGTTGAGACATAACAGGCATAACATACAGAAGTGATGCAGACATATTAGGCATGGAAGAGGGTACAGGTATGGGAGTTTTCTTAATAGATTTGCAATTAGCAGATAGATGATTAACACTATTACAATGCACACAGCTTTTTCTAGGAGCATACTTATCAGGTGTGTAATTGTTATGTTTGTTAACCCCTACCTTCCCATTTCTATTAGATTTCCTTTTAGTTTCCTTTTTATCCTCAACCACTTTGAGCCTATTCTTTAACTGTTCTAAGGTCATGTGTCCTATATTCACCTTACTGAAATCTTTGGATGTGCTTGCTTCTTCTTTGACAAAGTTCTTGGAAGTTAAACCAAACTTTTTGTTGAGTTTCTTTAGATTTTCACTTTTAGAAACATCTGCCTGTTTTAATTGAGGAACCTTCAATGGATGCTCCTTTTCTTCCTTCAACGGATAATTTTCATCATCCGTTGATTCCACATCCGTTGACAGCCCATCAATTAATTCCATTTTCTTTTTGTTTTTATCCCAGGCAGTCTCACAAAATGATTCAATTCCTTGGACCTTGACAATTTGAGCACTAACATCCCTAGATGTCTTCCAGGCTTTAATCACCTCTTGCTCTCTCTCTAATTGATTAGAAAGTATTTCTACTTTCTTAACAGATTCAGCTAGTTCATTTTCAACAGATATACAATGTAGCTTAGTTTTCTCTAGGTCAATCAACTTATCTTCTAACACAGCATTTCTATTACTTAAAAACAGATTGTTCTCTTTAATCCTACTATTTTCTTTAGCAAGAGATTTAAGAGACACACGCAAGTGATACAATTCAGTAGACATGTCATTAAAAGCATCATTGCACTCTTCTTTAGTAAGCTGTGTTAAATCAGTAGTGATTACCTGGTTGCTTGATGAACTAACTTCATTTTCCTCAGAATCAGCCATGAGAGCCAAGTTGACATATTCCACATCTTCATCCTCTTCTTCTCCATCAGCTGCCCAGTCTTTTTCTTGAGTAATGAAAGCCTTCTCCTTTTGCTTGAGCAGATCAAAATATTTCTTTTTGTAATCTACTTGGTCAAATTTCTTCTTTTCAGAAGTTGGCTTTCTGCACTCACTTGCAAAGTGTCCACTTATACCACAATTGAAACACTTGAACTTGGATTTGTCCACCATGTTCTTATGAGGTTTAGTGGCTCTAGTGTTTTTCTTAAATTTCATCTTTGCAAATCTTCTGGACAGAAATGCAAGATGCTCATCAATACCATCAGAGTCATCTTGGCTGGAGTTGTCTTCATTCTCAGCAACTTGCTCCTTACCCTTGCTTGATTCTGATTTGCTTGTGCCATCTTTGGAGTTTAATGTTGATCTCACAGTTTCTTGTCTGCATTCTTTCTCATTTTCAGCTACCAAGGCAACTGAACCTCCTTTCTTTCTTCCCTTCTCCAATACCTCATCCTGTTCCAGCTCTAGTTCATAAGTCTTCAAGATTCCATATAATCTTTCAAGAGTGAAGTCCTTATAATCTTGAGAGTTTCTCAAGGAGACAGTCATGGGTTTCCATTCCTTTGGCAAGGATCTTAAAAATTTAAGATTTGAATCCTTCACCTGGTACACTCTACCATACAGCTTCAGTCCATTCAACAGCTTTTGGAATCTATTGAATGTGTCATTTAAAGATTCATTTTCTTCAAAATGAAAATACTCATACTGTTGAATGAGAAGCTGCATTTTGTTTTCTTTTACTTGTTCTGTACCTTCACACAGTAGCTGAACTGTGTCCCAAACCTCTTTGGCAGTTGTGCAATTTATCACATTATCAAACATATCCTTGTCAAGACCATTAAACAAAATGTTCATAGCCTTCTTATCCTTGTGGACTTCTTCTATGTCTTCCATTGTCCATTCTGCTCTAGGTTTTGGAACGGATTGACCAACAACAATTGTGGCTGTAGCAACTGTGGCTACTTTGTGGGGAATGTGAGGACCATTCTCAATGCAGTTTACATAACCTTCATCTTGGGAGAGTAGATGAAGGTGCATTTTCACCTTCCAATGGTGATAACTGTCTTTGTCAAGAACTGGGATTTTTACTCCAATATCCTTCTTACTCATCTTTGTTAGTTTCCAAGAACTTTAAACTCTTTGTGTGTCAAGAGCCTGCTCTGATACCAATTGTTATTCCTAGTGAACTAACAATGAGATTTACAGAAGGGGGGTTGAATGTAAATCTCAAAACTTTTTCAAGTTTTGAGCAGTTTCAAAGGCTTTGTGTTTAAGATAAATAAGTGTGTGAATTGCTTTAAGCTAATACAGACAGATATATATTCAAGCACAAAAGTACAGAACACAACAGACCTTAAAAACTTTTCTGGTGGATTTGTTGTTCCACCAGAGATGGTATTTCAGAAAATCTGTGATTCAAGAAGTTGATCACAGCTGCATCCTAGTACAAACTAGATAATTTTTCTCAAGATTTTTCTAAACAGCTCTGGAAAAATTCTATTCTAATTACTAGCTGCTACTTGGTTTATATAACACCAAGTTTTACAAGTGAAGACAAAGATAAAAAGTACAATAATAAAATAAGTTCTCCACTTGTTTCTTCTCCATTTTACTCCAGTGCATTGTTGACTATTGCCTCTTTATACTAGAGTAGAACGGCTGCTTTTTCTGATATTCCTGAAATAGGCTACCACATCTCAGTTGTCTCTGTCAACCCATGTGCCTCTGTTTGTAGGTACAACTACCACTTGTCAACTGCTATTTAACAGAACATCCGTTGAAGCCTTCATCCGTTGATGGCTTTATCCGTTGATGTGTTAGCAGTTGAAGCTCTATCCGTTGATGCACTCATCCGTTGAAGGATGTTATCCGTTAAAGCTTTAGAGACATCCGTTGAAGCTTTGTTTCTCATCCGTTGAAGGTCTTTAAGTTATCTGTTGACACCATGTCATTTATACAAAATTACAAGGCATGAAATATTTACAATTGGCCTTCCTATCTGCATATCCTTTAGTAGTCAACATGACTTATAATTTCCCTCAACATTTAAGAATTATATCTCAAATTCAGAGACTGAAATGTGCTACAACACTAGACTTATTTCTAAGTAAAGCTACACCATCAACGGATAGCCAAAGTGGTCTTATCCGTTGAGGCTACAAACACTAGATTTCTACTTAAGTGTTTTGTTAAACATATCATCAAACTAATGCACATATATTCCTAACAAGTTCTAATCAAGTCATTCAGTCTAACAAGACATTCAAGTTCTTCAATGATCTCAGTTTCTCTGAGTGCTTACACAAGCTTTAGCCATTCATTTAGTGAGTAAATGTCAAGATACTGAATTCTGAACCTTGAAAATTTGCGAGTCTTGATATTAAGAAATATACCATTTTCAGAAGCTCTGCTTAATCCTCCAGCCTTCAGTTTATTTGATCGTTTCTCCCTCCTTTGTAGCTCCAAGGCCTTTTTGATAACATTTGCTTCTCTCTCGGCCTCCTCTCTGTCTCTTCTTTCATTTCAATCTCTCATTCTCTTAGCTAGATCCACCTTCCTTAATTTTGTGAACCCATTATTCTCATTCATTAAACTGATCACTCTCTCAAGTTCCTCTGTTAAGTAATTTTTTATTACTTCCTTGTTGAGAAGGTTGAATGAGCCATCTTTGAAGTAAATTCTCACCTCTCCCAGAGTATCAACAGAGACTTTGATTATAAATTCAGCTTGTTGATTATTGTAGTCATCTTCTGAGATTTTTTCTGAAATTGGTAAAAATATCTTCTTGATTAAAGCAATTCCACAGTGATCCCATTTCACCCTTTATTTTCTTTGATTTTCTTCCAGTAGACTTGAAGTGTGTTTTGACCGGTGGCTTGAATGATGGAGGTTTGGATAGTTTCTTTAAGGACGTTCGATCGACTAGGATATATATTTTTAGTAGAGAGTTGGCTGTGAGTTTGTAAAAATGTTTTTGCTTGGACTTTTGAATGGTTGAAGTGTTTAATTGGCTAGAAAGTTGGATTGAGGTTTGTAGAGTTGTAGATTTTTGGCTTATTGGTGTTTTCTTTGTATCTCTCCCATCTCTTTTACCTTGACTTTTCTTCTTTCTTCCTTCTCCATCACTTCTTTTCTTCTCAATACCCTTGCTACTTTTTCCATCCTTATGACTCCTAATTCTTTTTCTAGATTGACTTGTATTTTAGTCAAAAGATTTGTGTTCATCTTTCTTTTGCTCATAATCATCCTTGTCATCATCTTTTTCATTAATAACAGCAACGGGTAGCATGGTTTCAGCATTTTGAATGTATCCCCCCAAGATAGTGTCGTTTCAAGATCATCATCATGTTTGTTCTTCTTTACTTTCATTTCTGCCTCTATCACCATCATCAGCCTTTTGTTCTTTATGACAAAATGCTTAGGTTTCATAAAATGTCTACATTTCTTGGTAGTTGGGCATATGTAAGCCATTTGCTTGCTAGGTTTGATATAGGCTTCAGGAAATGCTCCTTCTTGCCCTACTTTGAGTTCCCTTAGCAATTGAATGTCTTTTGGAGTCATCACCTTAACTTTGTTGATGAGGATGTCCAGTTCTGAGGCTCTCCTAGATTTGAGAAAAGCTAGTAAGCCCTGTATACACCTATCAACTCCAGTGTTCTTAATGTTGGCAACGGTTTTCTTCTCCCTTAGCATGTCCTTGGTGACTAAAAGTACCCTCAAGAAATTGATGTTTCTGTCAGTAACTCTCAGGTATATATGGTGGTTTTTAGGGCTGAGCATTCGGTCGGTTCGGTCCAAAACCGGACCGAACCTAATAGACCGAAAAACCGAATAGTCATTTTTTCTTGGACCGAACCGGACCGAAGTTATATTATGGACCGGACCGAACCGAACCGAAATAATTCGGTTCGGTCCGGTTTTGGACCAAATAGATCGAATTTTTTTCAAAAATAAAATTGCATTATAAATTAAATCAGAAATTATAAATTTTAAAATATAATTAAAGTAATGTGATATGTAGAGTTCTAATACTCCATAAATATAATTACAAATTAAAAATTTTGATTATAATTTTTAAGATATATGTAAAATATATATAATACAAAATTATAGTATTTATGATTTGGTCTATTCGGTCTATTCGGTCCGGACCGAAATATTTGTGAAAAGAACCGAACCGAACCGAATTTTAATTCGGTCTATTCGGTCCGGACCGAATAGACCGAATTTCTGAAAAATTTAGGACCGAACCGAACCGAATTAGCACGGTTCGGTTCGGTTTTTCGGTTTCGGTTCGGTTTTGCTCAGCCCTAGTGGTTTTGGTTCACTAAGACTCTCAGACACTCCATAAATTCAACAAACCTCTTGTCAAAATAAGGATCTTCAGCTGCCATCTTGAGTCTCTCTTTCATACTAATCCCTGCTTGAGTAAAAGATCTGAGCTTGGCTTCTATTTCCCCTTAGTCTTATTATCAGGTTGAATGGGGTGTTGAGATATTTGTGCCTTGACAGTTTGTGGAGTTTCTTGAAAGGGAACCTTTAGTGCACCCATGATAACTCCTAGAGACACACTTGTTTGCATTTAAAAATAATTCTGGGAGTCTATCAATGACTTGTAGTCATTTTGATGGCTTTGAACTTGAGCCGTGAGCTGATTGACTTGAGAGACAAGAGTTGAATTTGGAGCTTGAAGTTCAACCACTTGATCATGGAGAGTTTGAATTTGTAAAGTTGAAGAAGTAAAAGTTGCACTTGTAGAGACCCACCACCAAAACTGTCATGTACCACCTTATTGATTTCTTCAATCATCAAAGCAGATGGCTCATATCTGGCCTTGTGAAGTTGATCCAGTTTGACCTTAGTGTCATATTTAAGTCTGGATCACTGTGTAAGGAGCTATAAAGGACTCCTTGAGCTACTTGATGTTGGATTCAACATGTGAGAGATTGAAAGTGGCCCATTTTTCAGTAAATTTGACAAATTTGTTCTTGATCTCGTATTGAGTGGGAAGGAGCTCTACAATCTTGTCATTCACCATATTCTTATCTGAGTTTGACGACTGTCCAGGATCTTTTCTAGAGTTTTTCCATTAAAGTTGAAAGTTTTAAGTTGTGCTTTGTAGACCTTTGTAACAACATCATATACTTGCTGAGGAGTAAGCACCTTGGCATTGATACCTAAGATGGTGACATACTCCTCCCTAAATCTTGAAAGAGCTTCCTTCATGTTAACACTGAAGGTCTTTGAGAGCTGAGAATCAATATGCCATCTTGTTCAGCCCCATCTACTATCTTGGCTTGTTGATCTTCAACTTCTTCCCTGTAAGATAGTATAATTGCTTGATAGTCTTGATGTGTCATATAGGAAGTGAGCAGTTGTTGAGCTATTGTAACACCCCCAAATCCGGGGTCGGGGATCCGGGTTGTCATGAGTTCCATTTCCCTTAATAACACCCAATCTTAATAATTACTCAACTACTCTGTACTGTGACCCCACAATAAACACACACACCACACGTTATAGTCTCAGAGATGAACATCCAAAAATAACCACAAGTCTTTTTATTCCACAATTATCTGCCCATACACCTTAAAAGGTTTTCTGAATAAATTTACATTTCTTTGCCATTATTACAATTCATAATTATACATAAATCTGGTACATCATTAGTTGAAAACTTAGCCTATTGGTAATTTCTACCTCAGCTACAGCGGCCTCAATGCTTCCAGAAAGCTGCGGAACGTTTCCTATCCGCTTGCGAATTGGGAGCTTGGTCTTGTTCATCTTATCTATCTGATGTTGTGTGATGAAAGAAGAAAGCAAGGGTGAGCAGCAAGCCCACCAAAATAATATGTATAATGATTAACAATATATGAGCCTACTCATAATACTCATGAAAGTCTTGGTCAAAAGAAATGAACCAAGTTTGATATCTTAATGCGATGAAGTCGCAAAATATTCAGTATATATACATATATACTTTTCAAAATATTGGAAGTCCTCTTCCATGCATAATATACACAAAGTCTCAGTGTATAACTGTATAAAAAAATATCGTTGCAAGGTGATCTCATATATCTAACCTTGTCTCAACGTTTTTCTGAAAATCTTTGTCATTCATAAGACAATTATTAATTAGATATAAGTTTAAAAGATGAAGTTACCAAATACCCCAATATACTTATATCTTTCCCAATACTACTTGAACTACCACCGTTCAAGTTATAATCAGTTTCAAAAGTTCATCACATAGATGAGACTACAAGACAAGATTTGAATAGATTAAATCTTTGAAATATTATTAAAGGAAATGAAGTTATGATATACTTCATTAAGTTCTGATATATATATATATATATATCCACATATACATCTTCTTTATACAATTTCCTGAAAACCTCTGTCATGTAAAGTATGAACAGAATTGCAATATCCAATAAATTTGGAAAGGAGAAGAATTTGGCATAAACCAGATATCTTGCTGATCAGGCAAAGATACCCATAAGTAACCTTTTCTACTAGTAGATGGACGAATTCCCCACTGGTCATCACCCTGGTCGTAATAGGACCTTATGCTGGACTGCCACTCAGCCACTTATGCATTTGATGGACTCCCACTGAGCCACTTACACTATCATGGACGCCCACTGAGCCCATGTTGCTTATGCCGACTCAATAGATGGACTTACTTCCCGAACGTTGGGTAAGTAATCAATTCATTTACCAAAACTGCAACCGTGTTGCGAATATAAGATACACCACAGAGCCGGATCCCTCAGGTTTTGAGCGAGTATTTAAATCCCCTTAAAAAGGAAGATCTTAAATATAAAAATGAGTTTTGGGATCCGCTCTAACTTTTAAAAATCATTTTGAAGACTCGAAAACACTTTATAGAGTGTTTGGAGTAAAGCTGATTTAATGAAGTAAATCTGTCCCCAAAATATTTAGAAAATGTCTGAATATTATTATTTAAATAATATTCCCATAAAGAATAATCTTTATAAAAATAATTGAAGTAGAAGTATTAAAACTTATACTTGAAACGAGTATTAAATAACCAAAGATATACTTATATGAAAGTACTATCTTTATTTGAATAATCGAAAATAAGTTTGATTATTGACACCTTATTCTTTAATAAAATAAAGAATATATCTCAGCAAATAATCGGAGTCATAGATCCTCAAATGAATATTCAAATAATATTCATTAAATAATATAAACTGAGTCATAAGCCCTCGAATGAATATTCAAATAATATTCAATAAATAATATAAAAGAGTCATAAGCCCTCGAATGAATATTCAAATAATATTCAGATAATAAAATAAAAGGAGTCATAAGTCCTCGAATGAATATTCAAAATAATATTCATTTAATATAAAGGAGTCATACGCCTTCGAATAATATTCGAAATAATATATACATCACAACAACAGTTATAACGGGTAGAAAACTTGCCTGAGCGACTGGGGGTTACGAATGGCTCGGGACGAGTCTGGTAACCTATAAACAACAAGTAAGTTGGAATTAAACCAAAGTCACTTATACATCTATACTTTAACTAACTTAGACTCTAACGTTTGTTTTGCGCTTACTGATTTTCTTAAGTCACTCGAGTACCCCCGGCTCCACCATTTTTAGTAATTTAACCTTTACGAGTTTTAAGGCGATTCCTTCGCGAGTGTCTTACCAACTGCCTAACACACTTACCATAAATGTTTCATACATTAATTAACCCATTTTGGTCTTTAACCTATGTTTCAAAGTAAGGCGAGGGGAAAAGTTTCGTTCGCGAAACGCCGTTACTTGAAACGGTCGTTTCTCCTAAACCGTGCATCGGAATCGAACGAACTACATATCAAAACGAAGCTCGTAACATGAGCTATCTAAACATGGCAATGGTCAAAATCTAGTCCTAATGTTATGCACAAAAACAGTCTAAAGAAAATCGGACGTTACGACGGCTATGTTTACGCGATTTCCCAATTTTAAACCATTCAAAACCAACCACAATTCAACCTCAAATCAAACACACAACCAACATCCATCCAAACCACATCATAACAGGCCCAACAAATCCACATTAACCATTTATACTTATTCCCCACATGAACTAAAAGCTTTACTTAGGTTCTTTAACTAATTATCAAGATTTACAACTCCAACAATACCACAAAACCAACTAATCTCTACAAACTCAACCAAACTTCAAACAATCAAGCATCATGCTTCACATATACTATATCAAACATATTCATTTCTAATTACTCAAAACTAAAGCTAGGGTTTGTAGTTTATACCTTCCTTGGAGAGTGGAGAATCAAGAGAATGGCTTGGAATCACCCTTAAAGTCCTTATCCAAGCTTAATCTAAACAAAACTTCAAGAACACAAATTTTAGTTCTTGAAAAACACTATTCACCATCTTCTTCCATGATTTATAGAAAAAGATTGGCTTGGAATTAGAAGCTTAAACTTATAGGAAGTATGTAACTATCCATGGGGAAGCTTAGATAATTACCTTGCTAAATAGTAAGTGGTGGAGCTTGGATCTTCATTTTTTAAGAAAAGGGCCGAGAGCATGAAGAAGAAAATGGGGGGTTTGTGTTTTGTTTGGTGAAAAAAATGAAATGTTTGCTTGGTTCGTTGATTTTTGTGTTTGTTTTAGGTTAATTACCTAATTAACCTTGATTTTGTGTGGTTATAATTCAACCACACTTCCTTCCCTCCTATGTCATGCTTGCATCACTTTGTGATGTCATCACCCTTCCTTTGTCCTCTTTCTATTGGTTGGATGACATCATCCCCACTAATCCCTTTGATTAGCTTTTAATTGTTTACCTAATGACCGCTGATCTGTTATACGGTTCGCTTAACTTTCGTTCTCGTTTCTCGTTTGAGGGATCATACCCGGGATCTTATTGCTTAGGTTCCCTTAACCTATCTCAATACATTATATTCCTTTTTATTATCCTCTCTTATAATCCTTTAATTTAAATCCTTTTTATCCTGTTACCTTTTTCTCAATTCTTTCCGTATCTAGTGGATTTCCGGGAAAATCAAAGTGTTCGGAAATTGGATTCTGACGATCTTTACATACACTTATATACCACATAGAGTACTAATAATATCTCAGAATATCCATAAAAGAACCCCTACCTAGTGTGGCATGAAAAGTTTTCTCATTCAGCAAAAACACTATTCATAAGGGTTTCAAAAATTTTCCAAAAATTGGGGTTATTACAGTCTCCCCTCCTTAAAAGGATTCCGTCCCGGAATCAGATAGAAAATGAATAGGGATACTTTCTTAACATTGCACTTTCTAACTCTCGAGTAAATTTTCCCACATTGTGGTCCTACCACCAAACTCCGCCTAGTTTGATAATCCTTCTCCTAAGCACTTGTTCCTTTTCACTATATAACCCTTCTTGGTTGCTCCATATAGGTTACGTCGGGTTGCGTGTCTATGTGCTCATATGCCCCTATTTGTCTGGCATCCGAATTACACTTCCTTAACATTGATACGTGAAACACGTTACGACTTGCTACACGTTCGGGGGTAAGGCTAGCTCATATGCTAACCTCCCAATACTTCTTAATATATCCAAGGGTCCGACACATTGTGGACTTAGCTTTCCTTTCTTTCCGAACCTCATCAATCCTTTCCAAGGGTTTCCAAGGGAATACCTATAACATTACTAGGCCCTCTATTTCATACTCTTTGCCCTTTTTGAGTCAAATCAGCATACCTCTTATGTCCATCTTGGGCTACTACCAGCCGTCCTCTGATTAGATCTATTATATCCCTGTCCCTTTGGGCTACTGCGGGTCTGAGCATCTTGCGCTCTACAACTTCATCCTAACATAAGGGAGATCGACATTGTCTTCCCTCAAGGATCTCATAAGGTGACATCTCGATAATGACATATGATCTATTGTCGTAAGATAACTTAATCCGCGTTAAGTGATAATTCCAAATTCTTTCAAGTCTATTACACAGACTCTCATCATAGCTTCTAACATTACAGCTTTTGCTTCTCAATACCCATTCTTTTCCAGTTCGTAATCGCTATCACCTTCCGTTCCTAATCTTATACTGGTTATACTTTTGCTCGTTAGCGTTCTATAACCTTTTAATAACCACGTAAACCTTAGTATCACGAATGTGTTTCCATTCCGAATACTACCACAACTTTACTACTCCTTTTTCAGCTGTTTCTATTTCCCAAAGTTTGATCAATCATATAGAAGTAAAGGAATTTGTTGAGAGATCACTATAATCATGAACACTTGTTATATCGCATAGTTAGTACAGAAGGTGGCCAGCCTTTAGTACTTGACAAGCAATTAAATAATAGATGGTATCCTACTAGGCTTCTATCACACAGATAGATAGTCATTCGGCAATACCTCCCCTTCTGGAAGGGCTGTTCTTCTCAGCTTACATGAAATGAAAAGAAGAGAAAAGAACGAACTGAAGAGAATTATATATATATATAAAAAAAATACACTGCCACAAAATATCTGGATTGGAACCTACCTCTGAACTATAGAGGTTTGTCATAGGAGAACAAAACATATATGTATTTATATCAACATCAAGTATTATAGCATTGTATTTCACATGCCTAAATATTTTTGCTATTCCGTCCATCATTCTATGGACCCATGCTCCTCCTCGAGCTTATACACAATCACCTTTGAAACTCCCTCGACATCGAAAATCGAATCTGGGATCTCATTCTATATATCATCGTTACTAGAATTCTATGCTTGCACCGCAACCTTCCTCGTATAATAATACGACTCTCTATTGATAAGAAAGAATAACTATTCACTAGGTAGATACTCTACTTAATTAGTCTATCAATAATAACTTATACACTACCACGACCCGATTAGTGGTACTCAATCTCAACACCCATTCCAATACAACTCTCACGGTTGTATTCAGCTCAATACTCACAGAATCATTGCTGCCTTACTATGGTCCACTACTGACCTACTGTCATCATTCACGTTCCATGAAATCTTAATATCTAACCATACGGAGTCCATACATGTCGTATCAAATCCTTCTAAGGAGGTAACATAATCACGATTCCTGATTCATGAAGAACACTCCTGATCCTGACATACATACATGACATGAAGCAGATAAAATTGCAGAAGAGTTTCCATCAATACAACGATAGCAGGTTAATACTATTCTTAATCATATGCCTTAAATAGAAGACTTAACTCAAAGGTTCGTCTAGTCCTTTTTGAAACATGGTCCTGGCTTATCTCAAGATAGTACCTTCTGAGATAGATAGCCCGCCCATGGCGATTACACGAATTAAACCTTTACCAACTACTATTATGGTTGGGTATTGCACAGTCATCAGAAGGAATGTCAATCTTCCAAACCATAATACAACCTTCATAGCTTTAACCATCATCACTGTATTCCTTTGGTACAAGCGCCTATAATTATCCTCTTACACTTAAAGTGTCGGCCACCTCTTTGGCCTTTCTTGATAATAATATTTCCTTACAATCAATGTCGTCTTAACCTCTTTCACTAATTTTCTACCTCATTTCCATCACTGCTTGTGTGAAGATGCTTTCCTTAAAATCTGATGAGTAAAAAAAAATATTACCATTTTTCCATATGTTATCCCCTCAGTCTTTAGAGGTTAATCACTGTCATGACTGACTCTCAATCATAATTAGAACATCTTTTATCTTAAGTCCTAATTGCCCTGAACAATTTCGACCATTACTGGTTCGATCCATACTTTCTCGTGGTTTTACACGTGCCCCACTTGGCAACATTATAATTACGTCATATTTCCTTTATCATCATTTCTATTCTTGAGAATTTTGAATATTACCTTTCTCCTTGTAAAACCTCTAAGGTTATCCTTGAATCGTTCCTCATGTATTCCCTAGATACAGGGCATATCAAAATACCATTTACTAATACTAAAACCATTGTCTATATACTTCTGAAAAATTTCTCCACTGATCCTTAAAGGTTGTTGTTACCTTAACCCTTTCCCAATCATACTGTCAAAACTCATACTGTCCCTATTAAGGGTGACATGCCAACCTTTATGCAGTCCCCTAGGATTCATTTTAAGTTACCAATGTTCTATCCTTAATTCCACCTTTAAAAGGTACCTGCATCCTTCCATGGATAAATCAAGTCATATATCCTTGATAGATTATCTTATTCATCATTCCCACCTCGATAGTCTATACCTAACTTCATAATAACATCCTTATTCAAATTGAGGTCAATCCATGTTAGATATATTTGATAATGTCATGGCTAATATGTTTTATGTTTAGATTTCAGATCTTATTTGAACAGAACAAATCAGTACTTAACTGATCAGTACTTATACTGGAAGTCAGAACTTAAGGGATATCAGTACTTATGTTATCAGGAGATAGATATCAGAACTTAAGTGCTGAAGGACGATCAGATAAGGACAGTAGCTGATTAAAGTTAAGAAGATCAAGATAAACATAAGAAGAGATATGCATGAAGAAGGAATTCCGTGAAGAATGGAATACTTGGAATAGAAGATATCTGATTGATATATTTTAGGAAGCAGAATTATATTCCATATCAATTAGCGATTATCTTGTAACTGTGTAGTATATAAACACAGACATAGGGTTTACACTATAAGTGTTATCATTATCGAGAATATTATTTATTATAACCCTAGCAGCTCTCGTGATATTTTGTTCATCACTGAGAGATAACAGTTCCAGATTGTAACAGAGTTTATTGTTTAAATAAAGTTTGTTTTCTGTTACATAAGTTCTTGAAGTTTGATTTGATTGTAATAAACACTGTATTCACCCCCTCTACAGTGAAAGTGTGACCTAACAAGTGGTATCAGAGCTATCTGTTAACACACATACAGTTAAAGATCCAAACACAATCATGTCTGACACAGAAACTCCAACTAAGCCTACCAAAACTGAGGAATCATCAAAGACATCAACTCAGAGTCGATATGAGACTATCAGAGTTCCCATATTGAGACCATCTGAATATCCCATATGGAAGGTAAGGATGACCATGTTTCTGGAAGCAACAGATCCAGAATACCTTGATAGAATCAAGGAAGGGCCTCACAAACCTACCAAGCTCGCTGTTGTAGTTGCAGGTGAAGCAGCAATGACCGTACCAAAGGAAAAGAATGATTACACTGCTGAAGATATAGCATCTATTGCTAAGGATGCAAAGGTACGTCACTTATTGCATAGTGCCATTGATAATGTAATGTCAAACAGGGTAATCAACTGCAAGACTGCTAAGGAGATATGGGATGCACTGGAGACAAGGTGTCAAGGAACTGAAACAGTTAAGAAGAACAGGAAGACAATACTCACTCAAGAGTATGAACACTTTGACTCTAGGACTAATGAGTCATTGACTGATGTATATGATAGATTTGTCAAACTCTTGAATGACTTGTCATTAGTAAATAAGGAGTATGATCTTGAAGATACAAACCTCAAATTCCTGTTAGCTCTTCCTGAATGTTGGGATTTGAAGGCAACAACAATAAGAGACAACTACAATCTTGATGAAACAACTCTTGATGAAATCTATGGAATGCTCAAGACTCATGAACTTGAGATGGAACAAAGAAGCAAGAGGAAAGGAGGAAAGTCAAGGACAGTTGCTCTCAAGGTTGAAGAGGAATCCCCCAAACCACCTTCCTCAAAGAAAGATAAGGGTAAAGCTCTTATCATAAAATCTGATACTGAGTCATCAAGTTCTGAGAGTGATGATGACTCAGATTCTGAAAGCTTGCCTGAAACTGATGCTGATGAGGAGATGATGAAGCTGTGTGCTCTTATGGTGAAAGGAATCACAAAGATTGCATACAGGAAGTTCAGGAAGGGAAAGAAGTTTTCCAGGAAAGGCATAAGTTCTGATAAGAAGAATTTCAGAAGATCTGAAGGAAGAGGAGGAAAGTCTGACAGGGGAGATTACGCTAATGTTAAATGTTATAATTGTGGTGAGAAAGGCCACATATCTCCTGATTGCAAGAAGACCAAGAATGACAAAGGCAAAGCTCTTGTCACAAAGCAGAAAAGCTGGACAGACACCTCAGACTCTGAAAGTGAGGAGAACTATGCATTGATGGCAAATGCTGATAAATCAAGTTCTGAGAGCAGTTCTGAAGCTGCTGAAACAAAGGTACCTCAGACTACTTATGCTTTTCATACTGATGATATTAATGAGTTGAGAAGATATCTTAAAACCATGTTTGTTAGTTATAGAGATCAAACTTTAACATGTGAAAGATTAACTTCTGAAAATCTTGCTTTTAGGAAAAGAAATGATTTCTTAGAAAAAGAGTTAGTCATGTTTCATCAAACTCAGCAGGATAGAGATGATGCTTTTTATGTTAGGGATGAAGTGCTAAAAATGAATGAATCTCTAAAAACTGAGTTAGAAAAGGAGAGAGAGATTATCAGAACTTGGACTAACTCTGGCAAAACAACTCAAAATTTGCTAAGCAGTGGAAACTGGAAAGAGGGCTTAGGCTATGGAGAAAATAAAAAAGGAACTGTAGAAATTAAGCCTGTTGATAAGCAAAAGCCGAAGTTAAAACCTGTTAAGTTTGTAACTGAAAAATCCGAAAATGAGAAATCAGAAGTTAAAAAGGAATTAGCTTCTGACAAACTAAAACAGGAAAAGACAGCTGAAGTTAACATAGGCTTAATGACAAAGAAGCAGCTTAAGCATAAGCTGAAAGATGTTAAGAATGCAAACAAGGTAAAATCACCTAGGAAAAACAGGAATGGAAAGGAAGGTGTGAATAAAAGCAATAACTATAAATCTGTTCCTGATGCTCCTAGGAAAGCATGTCATAACTGTGGAAGTTCTAACCATCTGGCTTCTTTTTGCAGGAAGAAAAAGAATATTAACTCCTTATCTACAAAGTCAGGAGTTAAGAGTCAGTCTGTTAGATACAAACCACAAAATCCTTGTTTTCATTGTGGTAGTTTATGGCATTCCATTTATACTTGTAAGGAATATCATAGTTTGTACTATGATTATTATCAAATAAAACCTTCTTTAAAGAAAGTTTCTGTTGTTCCTTCTAGTATAAGTTCTGATAAGAAAACTGTTAACATAAAATCTGATGTTAAATCCGCTGCAAATGTTAACAAACCTAAAAAGGCCAAAGGATCCAAGCAAGTCTGGGTCCTTAAAACTAATAATTAGTGGTCTTTTTTATTGCAGGGCAACAGGAAAAATATTTTAGTTCTGGACAGTGGATGTTCAGGACATATGACTGGAAATAAGGCCCTGCTATCAGACTTTGTGGAGAAAGCTGGCCCAAGTGTTTCTTATGGAGATGGCAACATTGGAAAAACTTTGGGATATGGCAATATCAATCTTGGGAATGTCATTATTAAAGATGTAGCTCTGGTCTCAGGACTTAAACACAACTTACTGAGTATAAGTCAAATCTGTGACAGAGGTTATCATGTTGATTTCTTTGCAGAACATTGTGAAATAGTTAGTAAATCTAAAGGAAAAATTGTTCTGAAGGGATTCAGGCGTGGTAACATTTATGAAGCTAAGCTTTCAACAAGTTCTGATGGTTCTGCAATCTGTTTAGTGAGTAGAGCCTCAACTGAAGAAAGCTGGAATTGGCACAAGAAACTCTCTCATTTAAACTTCAACAAGATAAATGAACTGATCAAGAAAGATCTTGTGAGAGGACTGCCAAAATCAGTGTTTGTTCCTGATGGTCTTTGTGACTCATGTCAGAAGGCTAAACAAAGAAAATCTTCGTTCAAGAGCAAGACTGAATCATCAATTCTTGAGCCTTATTATCTACTTCATGTTGATCTATTTGGTCCAGTGAATGTCATGTCTATTGCAAAGAAGAAATATGCGTTGGTCATAATAGATGAGTTCACCAGATACACATGGGTGTATTTCTTGCACACAAAAAATGAAACTGCATCTATCCTGATTGATCATGTCAAACATCTGGATAAATTGATCAAAGATTCTGTGAAAATTTTGAGGAGTGATAATGGCACTGAATTCAAGAATTTGATAATGGAAGAGTTCTGCAAAAATCATGGAATAAAGCAGGAATTTTCTGCTCCTGGAACTCCACAGCAAAATGGAGTTGTTGAAAGGAAGAATAGAACTCTAATTGAAGCTGCACGAACAATGCTTGAAGAAGCAAAGCTTCCAACCTATTTCTGGGCTGAAGCTGTGCAGACTGCTTGTTTTACTCAAAATGCAACACTCATTAACAAGCATGGAAAAACACCATATGAGATGGTGAAGAACAAGAAGCCAAATCTCAAATACTTTCATGTATTTGGATGTAAGTGTTTTGTTCTCAAGACTCATCCTGAACAGCTATCCAAGTTTGATCTAAAAGCTGATGAGGGAATCTTTGTAGGATATCCACTTTCTACAAAAGCCTTCAGAGTCTATAATTTGAGAACAAAAGTGGTCATGGAATCTATCAATGTCTCTTTTGATGACAAGAAGATCACTGGACTTGAAGATTGCATTGATCATGATAAGCTGAGATTTGAAAATGAAGATTCATATTCTGATACCTCAAGTCCTGACAGTCTAAGTCCTGATACTGTAAATTCTGATGGATTAAACTCTGATGTTATTGAAACTGTGGTGACTACGTCAAAGGAAGATGCACCAATGCAGGGGGAGCATACTCAAGATATTATCACATCTCAAGAAGCATCAGAACATACATCTGGCTCTTCAAATTCTGATTCGTCAAGTTCTGATAAGCCAAGTACTGACAGTACTGAAAATCTAAATACTGAAGGATCCAACTCAGAGAGCATAGTTTCAGGGGGAGCATCAGAAAATGAAACCGAAGACAGCATGAATCATGGGGGAGCATCCAGTTCTAGAGAAAATCTTCCATCTGCAAGGAAGTGGACAAAATCACATACACCTGACTTAATAATTGGAAATCCTGAGGCAGGTGTCAGAACTAGAACAGGTACTTCGAATGAATGTCTTTACAATTCTTTTCTCTCTCAGTCTGAGCCAAAGAAAGTGGAAGAAGCTCTTCAAGATGCTGATTGGGTGCAAGCAATGCAGGAAGAGTTGAATGAATTTGAAAGAAACAAAGTCTGGACCTTAGTGCCAAGACCCAAGAATAGATCGGTTGTTGGTACAAAGTGGGTATTCAGAAACAAAACTGACAGTGATGGCATAATTGTAAAGAACAAGGCAAGGCTGGTTGCAAAAGGATATTCTCAACAGGAGGGAATTGACTATGATGAAACATTTGCTCCAGTTGCTAGGTTAGAAGCCATAAGGATATTCATGGCTTATGCTGCTCACAAAAAGTTTACTGTCTTTCAAATGGATGTGAAAAGTGCTTTTCTCAATGGAGAATTGGAAGAGGAAGTATATGTTGAACAACCTCCAGGCTTTGTAGATTCCAAACATCCAGATTATGTCTACAGGCTTGATAAAGCACTTTATGGACTTAAGCAAGCTCCTAGAGCATGGTATGAGACTTTAGCTCAGTTTCTTCTGGAAAGTGGATTCAACAGAGGAACTATTGACAAAACATTGTTCTATCTCAACCATGGCAAGGACTTACTTTTGATCCAGATTTATGTTGATGATATTATTTTTGGGTCTCCAAATGACAAACTTTGCAAAAAGTTTGCCAACCTAATGCAGTCAAGATATCAGATGAGTATGATGGGAGAACTTAGTTATTTTCTGGGCCTTCAAGTCAAGCAGAGTGAAGAAGGAACTTTTATTTGTCAATCTAAGTACACCAGAAACTTGCTGAAAAAATTTGGAATGCAAGACTGTTCAAGTGCATCCACTCCCATGGCCACTGCAACAAAACTGGATAAGGATACTGGTAATTCAGTAGATATTACTGATTACAGAGGTATGATTGGCTCACTTCTCTATCTAACTGCTAGTAGACCAGATATCATGTTTGCTACCTGTCTTTGTGCAAGATTTCAAGCAGATCCAAGAGAACCTCACTTAACAGCTGTAAAAAGAATCTTTAAGTATCTTAAAGGAACAGCTGATCTAGGATTATGGTATCCTAGAGAATCAGATTTTAAATTAATAGGTTACTCAGATGCAGATTTTGCAGGTTGCAAAATTGACAGGAAAAGCACAAGTGGTAGCTGCCAATTTCTTGGAGGCAGGTTGGTTTCTTGGTATAGCAAGAAACAAAAGTCAATTTCCACATCAACTGCAGAAGCAGAGTATATTGCTGCAGGAAGCTGCTGTGCACAGATTCTCTGGATGAAGAATCAGTTACTAGATTATGGGTTAACGTATTTCAAAATCCCTATTTACTGTGATAATCAAAGTGCTATTGCTATGACAGGTAATCCAGTTCAACACTCTATGACAAAGCACATCAGCATCAGGTACCATTTCATCAGGGAACATGTGGATGAAGGTACAGTGGAATTGCATTTTGTTCCCACAGATCAACAAGTAGCAGATATCTTCACAAAACCACTGTGTGAAGCTACCTTTTCAAAATTGGTAAATGAACTTGGAATGATTTCAGGTTCTTTCTCTAAATCTGCTTAAACTTGTTCTATGTTATCAGACTTTATGATCAGTATTTACAGAATTAATCTCTTTGTATATTCTGTGCATTAATTGATAAATGTCTTTAAGTACTGACTGTTGTCTGATATATGTTTCTAAACTCTGATAAGTGATATGTCTGTTTCAGTAACTATTCAATCCTATGAGGATAACTGTGCTAGATACTGACCTACTAGTCTTCAATAAACAAATGATCCCATGAAAGAAGTAATTATTTCTGTGGAAATCTTATGACACAAGCAAATTCTGATAACTGAGCTTAGTTAAGTTTACTTTGTATATCTTATTACTAAGTCACAAATTAGAATAATGCTACTCATCTGTTTAAGTTCTGATTCTAGTAAAACTGCTGAATGTACTAAGTGCTGATAAACCTCACTTATCAAAAGAAGAAGAACAATAATCAAAGAATAATATCAGGTACTCCTTTGAGATCTAGAGTAAAAATGTGAAAGGGACGACCCAAGTGCATTGCTGGTATTAAGTAAATATGCATTAGAAAAGCAAAATATTTTCTTGGTGACTTTTCACACTCTATGATTACTGGAGAAATACTCTGATAATAGCATAAATTCTGATAAACAGTCGTGACTCACTTACACTGAGAAGCCTCTGTAAAATAGAATTTCAAAAGATGCATAAAATTAGCACAAAAACAGTAGAGGTGAACTCATGCATGAACTCATTTATCAGTAGGTTTCAGGATAATGACAGCTCTTTAGCAAAATTTTAATTATGACTTATTTCTAAGATGTACTGAAGTAGATCAGACTTTACTCTTTGTCTGTTATTTAGCTTAATGCACACACACATCACTCCATATGAATGATGAAATTTCTGTGGTGGTCTATGTTATTTTAGATCAACAGTCATTGTGTCACTTTTGCACAAATTCTGAGGACAAGTTCTAGTTACACGTTCTGATGATTAAGTTCTGACGTTCATAACTAAGAACTTGTATGAGTATTTACTAAGATAGATATTCCTTGTTCGAGTTAAGACATTATGTTCTGATGACTGTTAAGTTCTGGTATAGGTCTAAGTTCTGATTTTTCAGTCTAACCCTTTACTTGACTTATCTGTGAGTAAATTTTGGTAACAGTCTCAGCTCAATTTCGAAATGTTGAAGTGGAAGATTAATAGTCTATGGTTAAAACATAATGGCACTCGTCCTTGAACAGTTCACTCTTGTTACATGTGCACATTCTCTTTCCAATGACTGTTATTCTTTTTCAAAGTCTAGGGAGACGAGGTAGATTTAATTCTACCTGTCTGCATTCAATATCTTTGTGTCTCTTGGCATTCTCATGCCTATATATGCAACCACTTCACATTAGTCTTCTCATCACACTTGTATCACAAATTCAGTCTTGTTTTTCATTTACTATCACAAATGGCTGAATTTGGCTGGTTCTACAATTACGGTGATGAGACTGTGCATGTCTTTTTGAATGGAATTTCAACTCCCTACCCTATCACCAACATCCCTCACAATCTCTGGATTCAATTTCCAGAGGTTATCAAACGTGATCTGGTGGCCGTTCGAAGAGACCTTCACCTTCGTCGTATCTGTCAGCAAGAGCGAATCATTCGACTCGCTATCTTGTTTGTCGAAGATAGGAAGAGGAGGATGACTTAATCTCGTCTTCTTCCTGTTCTTCTTCATCCTCAGCTTTGTCAGGCTTCTTAGCTAAGACTAAAGCTGTTGACGTTAGGATTAGAAGCTTAGGGAAAATCTTGTATTGATGTAATTTCTATTTCATATATGTATTGACTTGATATATTAATGAAAACTGTTTTTACTTCAAGATTTTGTCTCTGAGTTATTTTATCTGTGTTGTTAAATCCTGCTTGATATTCTGATGACCATTTAAATTTTGTCTTTATTTAAGTTCTGATTCTTTGTCAGCACTTATTCATCGAAATTATCTCGGTCATTTTTAACATGATTCATTTTCAGAATATTAATGTTGCAGTGAAAAACAATTCAATCAGTGCTAACGGTTTCAATTTTGAATTAAACTTGTGTCTCTTGATAACTGAAATGGTTTTTCCTTGAAACAAGGCAACTGGATAAGTAATCATTCCTGTTTTCTCGAGCCCAGTAACTACCCGTTATTACTGCATGTCTGACAGGTGTCCAACGGTAACATTCTTTTTTAGAGTATAAGAACAACAGAGAGAAGATTTCTTTAATCTTTTACTTTCTTTATACTTTATCTCTCTTCTTACTTTTACTCTCTTTCTCATTCTTTCTCACGTTGGTTTTTCATACAGACATTATCTCACACACCTAACAGGCATACTTGAATTTCAATATTTTTTCACATGGCACCAAAGGATTTAATCATTGATGGAGCAAAGTTTGTTCCAAACAACTATGCTGCAATTCTTGATCATGCTGAAGCTCCATCTGAATTGCATTTTGTGCAAGATCTTCTTGCACATAGTGAGGTTGGGTACGCCTTAACTCAGCCTGAATTATTTTCAAGTCAACAAGTTCTGCGGTTCTGGAGGACTGGAGTTTATGATGATGGTGGTAAACGAGGAACTCCCAGTATTATCTTCCAAGTGGGGGATTCTTCCTATGTAGTCACTCCTGGTACAGTACGAAGAGCATTACATCTTCCAGAAGATTGTACCTTCTCTATACCAGAGGAATCAGACCTTCGGGGGTTAATGACTGATTTGGGATATGAAAAGAGTCTGATGAAACTTGGACAGTTGAAACGGGCTAATATCAGAAGAGAATGGAGTTTCTTCTTCGATTGCATCACCAAGGCTTTTGGCAACAAGTGTTCAAATTTTGATGCCATCCCAATTCTGAGTCAGCACATCGGGTATGCTATTATCCATCAAACTCATTTTGATTTTGCAACTGGAATAATTGGTTTTATTGGGGATAGGATGACAGAGGATCGAGATGTTGTTTATTTTGCTAGATTCTGTCAACTTATTTATACGTATTGTACTGCTGAACCCCAGTTAGTCAGCACTCAAACCCCACCTTTTAAGGTTGCAAAAAGGTACTTTAACGACCTGATAAATGCTGACACAAAGAAATCAATGGTGAGACAAATACAGATTCCTCAGTCTGTGAAACAGATTCTGGTAAATGCTGATCCTGCTACTTACAAATCTGTTTACTCAAATGTTCAACCGACTCACCATAACCAAAATCCATCAACCTCAGTCCCTACCTCTCATTCTACTCAACCTACCCTCAGAACTTATCTCAAATCCTATCTCTCCACTTCACAGACTGCTCAACCTTCTTCTTCAGCACCTACTGTGAAGCCTACATCCTCTAAGCCAAAGAGAACAAAGACTGTTCCTCAAACATCTCAGAAGAAGAGGAGGATTACTTTGAGAGATGAATCAGATTCTGAGGATCAGATTCCCTCTTCAGAACCTATGATAGATGAAGCTGAGAAGGCAACTTCTCAGAAGGATTCTGCAATTGGGGGTTCTAGGCTTCTCAAGAGGCTTAGACGTATGACGGTTCCTGCAACTCCCAAGGAATCCAAATCAACAAGGAAGTACAAGAAACAGAGGGCACAGAGGCCAGTTTCAGATGATGAGGAGGAAGCAGCTAAGGAAGGGGATCAGGAATCTCTGATCTCACAAGACAAGGAATTTGCTCCAGTCACTTCTTCTCCATCAACTCCATCTCAGGAACCTGTATCTGACAAGGCTAATTCACCTTCTATATCTCTTGTTGATCCAGGCACAAGTGCTGAAATTGATATTCAGAACTTGGTTGTGCCTGAAATACTTTTCTTAGAAGCTCCAACAGCAAATAATCCTTCCACAACACCTGTTACTGATGTTGTTCAAACTCCTGAGTTATCACTAACACCTTCTCTGTATCAAGATGATGATCAGATTTTAGGTGAGCATCAGGATATGGCTGTTGATCAGAACTTAGTATCAGATCAGCAATTAGAGGATGTTGAAGCCTCCATTGCTACTCATACAGTTGTCTTATCAGAAGATACTGATTCTTTAAGTTCTGATGCTGCAAATGTTGGAGATACTGGTGAAGCTGCTACAACTGTAGATGCTGATGAAGCAGGTCCTTCAGGACATACTCCTCCACTGACTCTTCCTAAGTCTGAACTGCTAAAGGAGTTTGTTATCAGGGATGCACCAGTACCTTGGAGTGAAACTCCTGCAGGTCAGGAGTGGACTAAGGAATGGAACTCAGTTTCATGTGTTCCAAATGCTTTACATCTTGCTGAGCACTTGACTAAAGCTGATGAAATATTACATTCTGATGATTTTAAAATCCAGCTTAGAGTCACTGCATTGAGTACTAAACATCTACAAGGTCTTCATTCCAACACTCATGCAGAGCTACACAAGATTCAGGAGAACTTTATTAAACAGGAACAAGTTTGGAAACTTGATAAGAAAAAGTTCTTCCAACCTACCATTGACAGGGTTGCTTATATTGAGAAAACTCAAGAGAAGCAACAAGCTCAGATTGATCAAATTCTGACAAATCAAGCTTCTCAGCAATCGCAACTTACTGAAATCCAGACCTCAGTGGAACTACTTATCTCTCTTTTATTACCTGCTGATGCCAAAAAGGGGGAGAAGGTAATTAAGTCCAAATGCAAAACCAACAAGTCACTGCAAGGAAAGGATGATGGAAAAGATGACCAAGGAAACTCTGGAATGGGCGGTGGTCATAGTCAAGGTAGAAGGTTTACATCAAGACAAGCTAGTCACAGAACAAGTTCTGATACTGGGAAAAGAATAAGTTCTGCTGCTGGTAAAAGGATAAGTTCTGATGAACTTCTAGATCTTGATGAGGAAATGTCAAGACAGTTATTTCTTCAAGAAAATCCAGGGATGGACTTGGAAAGTTTAAAGGAAGAAGAAGCCAGACTTAAATCAGAGAAAGTCACATCTAAATCTGAAGCTTCTGGTAAAAAGTTACTTCCAAAACCTAAAGGCATTGTGATCAAAGAAAGGATACATACTGAAGAAACTTTGGCTAGATCACAACCACAGATAGATCCAAGATCCAAGGGTAAAGAAAAGGTTGGTGAACCTATCAAGCCTTATGTACCTCCTGATGAAGAAGAAATTACTGATGGAAAAGATAATCTTGCTCTGACTTCAAGAAAAGTTCTTAAAACAACCTCTGACATGGCTCAAGTTGTTCAGAGTCAAGAAATTGTAAGTTCTGATATTCAGAAGAAGCAAGTAACCTCTGACAGTGCTCAAGTTAACTTGATATCAGAAAATAAATCTAAAACACTCCTACCAGGATTCACTAAAGCAAAACAGTCTCAATCTTTGAAGACTACTTCAAGTGGTTTTGAAGCAAGAGTAGTTACTGGAAAGGAAGCTAGAGATAAAACTGGATTGGGAAGTGCTGATGAAAGAAGAGTACACAACACTACCGATGATCCAACTTCCTTGAGTGAACCAGGTATTGGAGCAACTCCTGAGAGATTGAATCAACTAGAATCTGTACAGATGGTTTACCATACCTACTTGAAAGAATACATCATGTTGTATTTCATGACAGATGGTAGGGTTTATCATATAAGACAAAATGCCATTCCATTGAAGTATTTTGAAGAATTGGAGCATGTATTATTCTTACTTCAAGTGGATGACAGAATAACAGAGACTGCTGCAAACTACTTAAAGGAACAGATTCAGAGACAGAAAAGACTTTATTCTGTTAAGTTTGACAGCAGATATGTTCCAAAGTACAGAAATCACAATGGTGATATTGTTGATATGAAGCCTAATACTGCACAGATCAGAACATATCTTGGTATTAAGGGGCTTGAATTCAATCTAGAGTCTAATAAAGCTTATGTCATAAGACTAGATCGGGAGTTGAGAAAAGCAAAGATTAATGATCTCAGAGCTGCAATATTTCAAACTGGTGAAGATACTGCAGAGCTTAAAGATGTCAAACGGAGAATGATTGATGAACTCAGATATGCTGAGAAATGTTTGTTGAAGAATTATCTCAGAACAACTCCTGACATCAGAGAGATCAGAAAATGATGAAGCCAAGTCGAAGATCTACAACTGCTTAAATTCTGATATTTATACAGATTGAAGTTGTTATCAGAAGTTGAATTGGTAAAAACTTTAAGGACTGTAAGTTGTAGTTATCTTGTCTATTTCTCATGCATTTGTACTTAATGTTTTTGACATCATCAAATATCTGTTAAACTTGTATATTTTGTTAATTTACAAGTTGGGGGAGATTGTTAGATATATTTGATAATGTCATGGCTAATATGTTTTATGTTTAGATTTCAGATCTTATTTGAACAGAACAAATCAGTACTTAACTGATCAGTACTTATACTGGAAGTCAGAACTTAAGGGATATCAGTACTTATGTTATCAGGAGATAGATATCAGAACTTAAGTGCTGAAGGACGATCAGATAAGGACAGTAGCTGATTAAAGTTAAGAAGATCAAGATAAACATAAGAAGAGATATGCATGAAGAAGGAATTCCGTGAAGAATGGAATACTTGGAATAGAAGATATCTGATTGATATATTTTAGGAAGCAGAATTATATTCCATATCAATTAGCGATTATCTTGTAACTGTGTAGTATATAAACACAGACATACGGTTTACACTATAAGTGTTATCATTATCGAGAATATTATTTATTATAACCCTAGCAGCTCTCGTGATATTTTGTTCATCACTGAGAGATAACAGTTCCAGATTGTAACAGAGTTTATTGTTTAAATAAAGTTTGTTTTCTGTTACATAAGTTCTTGAAGTTTGATTTGATTGTAATAAACACTGTATTCACCCCCTCTACAGTGAAAGTGTGACCTAACAATCCATATGGCCTCCAAAAGATAACAATGGTCATCCGCTTTTCTTTCCTGATTTGGTAATGATAACATGGATGTTCTGGAAGATATTGGTCATGTTCAACGTGAACTTCTTCTTAATAATTCCTTATTTACTTTTGTTGTTTATCTCAACAGTCACCTCAATGTTGGGATATCTCTCATACCTGGCGTCTCCCTTTCTGAGTATCGAGCCACCGGTCTTACATTTCACATTATTGAAGGTCACTTCCTTCATCCAATTTTCCTACTTTCTTACTTTCTTGTCTCCTTAGTCTATCCGCGTCTTACTATTTATCCTTCGAACTATCTAAAGGTTTCCTTGAATCCTCCCAACTTAAAGGGGATAAAATGTACATAACTCGTATGCCTTCAACCATCAACTTTAACTCATGGTGAATCACCCTCATACCAATGATTACATACTTTCCTATTTCTATTGCTACGAGTCTTTAGGGTTTCCTCATACCCAACTCCCTTATCATTTCTCAAACTCTATTGCCTTTATATTCCTTTCCACTTCAGTTTCTTTTTATTTTCCTTTCTCTTATCATTATTTCACGAACCAATCACAACATAAGCATTGATTTCAAACATCCCGTCATTCCGGATTCGTGTCCTCAAAATGAATCTTGATAACTTTTACAACTTAGATTCCTAATTCATCATACTCGTCTGCCTTTGTTCTGGCTCTAAAGCTTTTACGCTATCTCCATAACCTTGGGAATTACTTTCTCGAAAACAATTGATTGAACTTTAATCAATTTATTCTAACCTCTGGCTCCGTGCCTTCCTTGGCCTTTCACCAGAGGGTGGTCTCTCTCTTAGGAGGGTAAGTGATAAAAATAGTCTTTTGTGATTCGTCAATCATTTAGAATCTCAAATGATTCCTATATTTCCTTTAGCCAGGCTCTTGCCTCGACTGGGTCAGCTTGTTTCTTGGAACTCTGAGAGCTTAGCGACTTAAAGGTCATGAAAGAATTTCCTACCGCATTGTTTCCTCAAGGTGGTGGTTGGGGATAATAGTCTAAGTTCTTTTTAGACAGGTCCATGAATTGCCGTATAGGAGTACCGTCTCGGTCTCCTTTCCTTACTCGACTTTCTGTTTCCTTGGTATGAAATGTTTCATCCTTCTCCCATACTCGGGGTTATCTTATACGTTAAAATCCTCATTTTCCACTTCATTATGTTATGGGCTCCTTCTATCTTAATGGCGTCATCCCTGACTATCACATTCAGGGTTTGCCCTTAATCTTATTCCTTGAACTATGACTTTCATCTAAGATCTCATCTTTAAGCTCTTGAACATTTGGAACCCAAATTCTATAGGGATACCTCATTATTCCCTTATCATCTTTCTCGGTATTAATCTCATATCTATTTGTTGGCTCTCTGCCTTCATTCATCACTTTTTCTGGCACAATATGTTCTTTTCCGATAATTCGGTCTGTATTGCAATCTCAAACAGCTTTTCGGTACCGGCTCCGGTTATCTTCACTTCTATTTCCATTTTCTCAAAATCTCTTATAAACTCTCTCAAAGACATTATCATCTTGAGTCTCTCCTTTTTACTAAGGGCATCAACCACCACATTGGCTTTCCCCCGAATGATAAAGAATCTCATAATCGTAATCCTTGATTAGCTCTAACCACCTTCTCTGGCGCATGTTGAGCTCTTTCTACGCGAAAATGCACTAGAGCACATATGGCTTGTGTAAATCTCGCACTTCTCTCAATACAAGTAGTGCTTCCAATCTTTAGGGCAAAACTATTGCCACGAGCCTAAGCTCATGGATGGGGATATCGAATTTTATATTCCCTTAATTGTCTTGACATGTACGCGATTACCTTACCGTGCTGCATAAGCACGCACCCTAAGCCCTTGTGCGAAGCGTCACTATACTTCACAGAATCTCCTTTTCCATCCGGCAACGCCAGCATAGGGGCCGTCACCAACCTTTGCTTCAGTTCTTGAAAGCTGTTCTCGCATTTCTCTGTCCATTCGAACTTCTCAGTCTTACGAGTAAGCCGCGTTAAAGGGGGCTACTATCTTTACAAACTTGAACGAACCTCCGGTAGTGACCGACCAATCCTACCTCTGGTAGTTTCCCTAACCATGGTCATCAATTCCTGAGTGGTCCTTTATTCATTCTTGTCAGGATCCTCCACGGGATCCTCCTCAACAACTATCCCTTCTAGGATAACATCCTCAACCGCTACATCCTCATATCAACATCATCCGGTCCTGCATTAGGACACTCTATCGGATCCACAATCCGATCTCCAATTAGTAATAAAACATCATCGCGTTGTTGCTCCTCAACCTCAGGGTTCGGAGTCCCGCTACCATGTACGATAACGAACTACGCTACTATCACGATATTTATAAGGGTTCCCATAAGGGTTTTAACTGTCAGTACTACGTTAGGTAGTCCGACTATGAACTTGGCAAGAGTTCTTATTATCTTAGTGAACTTATTATCTTAACGTCACATCATCTCTGAGGTTTATAACGCTTAGCTCTGATACCACTTCTGTAACACCCCCAAATCCGGGGTCGGGGATCCGAGTTGTCACGAGTTCCATTTCCCTTAATAACACCCAATCTTAATAATTACTCAACTACTCTGTACTGTGACCCCACAATAAACACACACACCACACGTTATAGTCTCAGAGATGAACATCCAAAAATAACCACAAGTCTTTTTATTCCACAATTATCTACCCATACACCTTAAAAGGTTTTCTGAATAAATTTACATTTCTTTGCCATTATTACAATTCATAATTATACATAAATCTGGTACATTATTAGTTGAAAACTTAGCCTATTGGTAATTTCTACCTCAGCTACAGCGGCCTCAATGCTTCCAGAAAGCTGCGGAACGTTTCCTATCCGCTTGCGAATTGGGAGCTTGGTCCTGTTCATCTTATCTATCTGATGTTGTGTGATGAAAGAAGAAAGCAAGGGTGAGCAGCAAGCCCACCAAAATAATATGTATAATGATTAACAATATATGAGCCTACTCATAATACTCATGAAAGTCTTGGTCAAAAGAAATGAACCAAGTTTGATATCTTAATGCGATGAAGTCGCAAAATATTCAGTATATATACATATATACTTTTCAAAATATTGGAAGTCCTCTTCCATGCATAATATACACAAAGTCCCAGTGTATAACTGTATAAAAAAATATCGTTGCAAGGTGATCTCATATATCTAACCTTGTCTCAACGTTTTTCTGAAAATCTTTGTCATTCATAAGACAATTATTAATTAGATATAAGTTTAAAAGATGAAGTTACCAAATATCCCAATATACTTATATCTTTCCCAATACTACTTGAACTACCACCGTTCAAGTTATAATCAGTTTCAAAAGTTCATCACATAGATGAGACTACAAGACAAGATTTGAATAGATTAAATCTTTGAAATATTATTAAAGGAAATGAAGTTATGATATACTTCATTAAGTTCTGATATATATATATATATATATCCACATATACATCTTCTTTATACAATTTCCTGAAAACCTCTGTCATGTAAAGTATGAACAGAATTGCAATATCCAATAAATTTGGAAAGGAGAAGAATTTGGCATAAACCAGATATCTTGCTGATCAGGCAAAGATACCCATAAGTAACCTTTTCTACTAGTAGATGGACGAATTCCCCACTGGTCATCACCCTGGTCGTAATAGGACCTTATGCTGGACTGCCACTCAGCCACTTATGCATTTGATGGACTCCCACTGAGCCACTTACACTATCATGGACGCCCACTGAGCCCATGTTGCTTATGCCGACTCAATAGATGGACTTACTTCCCGAACGTTGGGTAAGTAATCAATTCATTTACCAAAACTGCAACCGTGTTGCGAATATAAGATACACCACAGAGCCGGATCCCTCAGGTTTTGAGCGAGTATTTAAATCCCCTTAAAAAGGAAGATCTTAAATATAAAAATGAGTTTTGGGATCCGCTCTAACTTTTAAAAATCATTTTGAAGACTCGAAAACACTTTATAGAGTGTTTGGAGTAAAGCTGATTTAATGAAGTAAATCAGTCCCCAGAATATTTAGAAAATGTCTGAATATTATTATTTAAATAATATTCCCATAAAGAATAATCTTTATAAAAATAATTAAAGTAGAAGTATTAAAACTTATACTTGAAACGAGTATTAAATAACCAAAGATATACTTATATGAAAGTACTATCTTTATTTGAATAATCGAAAATAAGTTTGATTATTGACACCTTATTCTTTAATAAAATAAAGAATATATCTCAGCAAATAATCGGAGTCATAGATCCTCAAATGAATATTCAAATAATATTCATTAAATAATATAAACTGAGTCATAAGCTCTCGAATGAATATTCAAATAATATTCAATAAATAATATAAAAGAGTCATAAGCCCTCGAATGAATATTCAAATAATATTCAGATAATAAAATAAAAGGAGTCATAAGTCCTCGAATGAATATTCAAAATAATATTCATTTAATATAAAGGAGTCATACGCCTTCAAATAATATTTGAAATAATATTCAATAATAAAATAAAGTTAAAGTTATCGAATAAACCTTATTCGATTAATAGTTTTGAAAACTATGACCATATATATATATATAAGTATATATATATATATATATATTTATATCCATATATACAAAACCTACTCGGGATCCTCGACTCCCGGTTTTAGAAAATATTTTCACCTTTGGGTCCCTATACTAAGGGTATATGCAAATTACCGCTATCCTCTAGCATAGGTATTATCAACTGAATCAACAGATATATATGGAAAGAATACGAAACAGGCATGCATATATATATACCATAGCAGCATGCTTCAATATATTGCAACATTTGCTAATTAACCAACATGCATCTATCGCAAGATAATGCAAATACATATATACATCACAACAACAGTTATAATGGGTAGAAAACTTGCCTGAGCGACTGGGGGTTACGAATGGCTCGGGACGAGTCTGGTAACCTATAAACAACAAGTAAGTTGGAATTAAACCAAAGTCACTTGTACATCTATACTTTAACTAACTTAGACTCTAACGTTTGTTTTGCGCTTACTGATTTTCTTAAGTCACTCGAGTACCCTCGGCTCCACCATTTTTAGTAATTTAACCTTTACGAGTTTTAAGGCGATTCCTTCGCGAGTGTCTTACCAACTGCCTAACACACTTACCATAAATGTTTCATACATTAATTAACCTTTTTTGGTCTTTAACCTATGTTTCAAAGTAAGGCGAGGGGAAAAGTTTCATTCGCGAAACGCCGTTACTTGAAACGGTCATTTCTCCTAAACCGTGCATCGGAATCGAACGAACTACATATCAAAACGAAGCTCATAACATGAGCTATCTAAACATGGCAATGGTCAAAATCTAGCAGGGGGTTCTCGGGTCCTAATGTTATGCACAAAAACAGTCTAAAGAAAATCGGATGTTACGACGGCTATGTTTACGCGATTTCCCAATTTTAAACCATTCAAAACCAACCACAATTCAACCTCAAATCAAACACACAACCAACATCCATCCAAACCACATTATAACAGCCCCAACAAATCCACATTAACCATTTATACTTATTCCCCACATGAACTAAAAGCTTTACTTAGGTTCTTTAACTAATTATCAAGATTTACAACTCCAACAATACCACAAAACCAACTAATCTCTACAAACTCAACCAAACTTCAAACAATCAAGCATCATGCTTCACATATACTATATCAAACATATTCATTCCTAATTACTCAAAACTAAAGCTAGGGTTTGTAGTTTATACCTTCCTTGGAGAGTGGAGAATCAAGAGAATGGCTTGGAATCACCCTTAAAGTCCTTAGCCAAGCTTAATCTAAACAAAACTTCAAGAACACAAATTTTAGTTCTTGAAAAACACTATTCACCATCTTCTTCCATGATTTATAGAAAAAGATTGGCTTGGAATTAGAAGCTTAAACTTATAGGAAGTATGTAACTATCCATGGGGAAGCTTAAATAATTACCTTGCTAAATAGTAAGTGGTGGAGCTTGGATCTTCATTTTTTAAGAAAAGGGCCGAGAGCATGAAGAAGAAAATGGGGGGTTTGTGTTTTGTTTGGTGAAAAAAATGAAATGTTTGCTTGGTTGGTTGATTTTTGTGTTTGTTTTAGGTTAATTACCTAATTAACCTTGATTTTGTGTGGTTATAATTCAACCACACTTCCTTCCCTCCTATGTCATGCTTGCATCACTTTGTGATATCATCACCCTTCCTTTGTCCTCTTTCTATTGGTTGGATGACATCATCCCCACTAATCCCTTTGATTAGCTTTTAATTGTTTGCCTAATGACCGCTGATCTGTTATACGGTTCGCTTAACTTCCGTTCTCGTTTCTCGTTTGAGGGATCATACCCGGGATCTTATTACTTAGGTTCCCTTAACCTATCTCAATACATTATATTCTTTTTTATGATCCTCTCTTATAATCCTTTAATATAAATCTTTTTTATCCTGTTACCTTTTTCTCAATTCTTTCCGTATCTAGTGGATTTCTGGGAAAATCAAAGTGTTCGGAAATTGGATTCTGACGATCTTTACATACACTTATATACCACATAGAGTACTAATAATATCTCAGAATATCCATAAAAGAACCCCTACCTAGTGTGGCATGAAAAGTTTTCTCATTCAGCAAAAACACTATTCATAAGGGTTTCAAAAATTTTCCAAAAATTGGGGTTATTACAGCTATGTTAGCAAAGCCTTCAATTTGGTCCACAAGCATATCATCTATAGAACTTGGTTGTGCTTGGGCATCTTGAAGTCATTTGTCTAGGAGATGTGAAGATGGTTGTGTGGAGGTACAGGGTACGTCAGTGTTTATGGTTGAAATGATTGGGATATCTTGGTGTGTAGTACCTGTAACTATAGTCATAGTTGAACTCACAGTGGAAACTGTGGTTATGACAGTGTGTTGATCACCCTAAGAGCGATCCTCCATTTGAATTGGAGGGGAGTTAGCTAGGTTATTATCATGTACCATAACCTCAACCCTTGTTCTTCCTACAAAGAACTGGAAATTGAATGTGTTTGATCTATTACCTTCTTATTTGATGGATCACTGGTAATTAGACCCCTAACATCACTTATCAGAGTAATTTCATCTAGGGTTTTGAGGGGAGTTGTCCCTTATAGAGGAGCCTTCAGTTGAATTGGAGAGGATTTGAGTATGTCCCCTCAAAAGTACTACCCTTAAACCTTAAATCCAGTGAAGGCTGTTTTTCACATGAAGGTGTAGATGTTGTCACAGGGTCTTCGGTATAAACTGATAAAACCCATGTGTTTATGATGGTGTCATCAAGATCCAACTCAATATTTGTCCTCTCACCATCCAATTGTGGTTTCCAAGTGGTGAGCAGAGTTTCTAAAATTATGTCGCTCGATGTTGGCAGGACTTGAGAATTGTATTCAAGTCCTTTTTTAAATGAAGAAGAATTTTGATAAATAAGGCCCGTGATATTATAATTGAGTGTTGAAAACTCCCTTTGAGTAAAAGTGGGAGTTTCAATAGATGTGTTCTCTTTGTGTGTGCCAGCCTCATGACTTATTTCACCTTCTTGAGAGTGCTCAAGAAGGGGTGCAGACTCTATACATGATGTACTTGGGAGAGTGCTTTATTCAATAGTGACATCTTGTTGAGAAGATGCCACCAGAGTCTGTTGAGAAGATACAGAGGTGGTCAATTGAGTGGTCAACTCAGTCTTATTCTTTTTAGGTTTCTTGACCAGGTGAGTCACATCCTCACTTTGGTTCTCTTCACTCTCATTTATCACTGTGAGATTTATTTGCTTTCTCTTCTTTTTACTCACTCCACCCTTTTGAGAGGATGAAGCAGTTGGTTTGCTAGCATCTATGGATTGAGAAGAAATGGCTTCAGCTGTGGTAGGCCCCTGTGGTTTGTCCTGTTTTGGTGTTTCTACAGGACCATGAGCCATAGCTGTACTAGCAATGGAGTTACTCCTCATGTCAGGCATATGATAAGTGTAAGTCTTAAATTTCTCCAATATAAAGTCAGTGATATTGAGCCTTACCATTACCTGATTTTTAGTATTTAGTTGTCCAAATAGAACTTTGGACACTGACTTACATATGCCTATTTGACTAACATCAATACCTTGAGTTAGGTGAATGTCATTCACTTTATAATATAAGTCAGACATAATGAATCTATGAAATAAAATTTTCTTACCTCTGGTTTCCAATGGCATTGTGAGCCTTGTGCTTAGCTCACTAAGAATTAGGCTCCTAACATCTAGATTCCTGTTATATCACTGAAAAAACCAGCTTTTAGATCACACTTGAGATGTTGTCAAAGCATGTTTTCCCGCATGTGAAGACCCTTATTATTGTGTCAAACACAAAGGACCACTCCCTTCTCAGATTTTTCTTGTTGAGTCTGGCCAGGTTAATCTTGTCTCCATAGTTGATGAAGTCCATGAACTATGTGATCTCCTGTGATCTAGGGGCTTCAACCATGTTTTCTGTGGATATGCCCAGTGCTTTGTTCATGTCATTGGCATTAAATTCTACAGCCACACCTCTAATTGAGCAGGTCACCACCATAGACACCATTTAGTTGTCATCTATGTGAGTAGCCAGAACATCACTATTCCAGAAATCGTTCAACACATCCAAGTACAGAGTTGGATAAAGCTCCTGTAAGATAAAATTCAGACACAAACTTCACAAAACACCTGAAGTTATCAGGTGCCTGTGTTGGGTCAATAAAACCGAGATAGTTGGTTACATCCTTAGGGATTACCGCTCTTTGGTTGTTTGTGTTGGATGTCATTAATAAGCTTGATAAAAATGAGTGGGTAAGTGTTTGTGAAGAAGAAAGCTTGTAAAGATATAAAATGGTGAAAAATTATCGTAATTAGGTCAATTGAGATCTCGAAAGAGAAAAGAGGGGTTATGTCGAGATGTCTGAGTATTTATAGTATAGAGATGTGACTTCGCGATAAGAGAATTAGAAACAATAAAAATTAAATCGAGAAGTCACATGAAGCATGTAGAGAACTCATATCGAGAGGTCATTTTGTGAACTCTTATCAGAACTAGATAGAGACATATCGATATATAATACAAATACCCAGTTTTCCCATTATGACTAAATTTATTTTAATTTATATTGTGAAAGACAATTTAAAATTAAAATTTGATTTTATATCAAAAGTATTTTACTGAAATAATTTATTGAATTAAATTATTTTAGTATGAGTTGTCGAGAAGTCTAGAAATGCATTGTAGAGAACTCTATATCGATAATTATATGAAGATCTCTACATGACTTATCGTGAAGTCATAAAAGACTTATCGAGAACTCTATCGAGAAGTCATTAAAAGACTTATAGAAAAGTCTATTGCGAAGTAAGAAAAGATTTATCGAGAACTTAGTTCTCTATATACTTTTGCTTCATGTTGATTCTATCTTATATTAATTTCACATAATCAATGTGAATTAATATTTGGACAGTTTTTCTTAGAATTAGAAAATTTTCAAGCTAGATTTATTTTTGAAAGATAAATATAGAGAGATTTCTGAAATATTTATAAATCATATTTCAGTTAATTCATAATTAAATCAAATTAGTTTTGATTCACTAAGAATTAATCTGTTGCAACATGTTAGCTGAGTTTTTACCTTAAGATGAAGAACTTAGCATACCAATTTCACTTACAAATCTTGTGAATGTTGCTTCATCTAAAGGTTTAGTAAAAATGATAGATAATTATTTTTTTGTTAAAACATAAATAAGCTCAATAGGACCATTAATAACATGTTCTCTAATTAAATGTGATAGGGAAATAAATAAACCCTGATTGTATAATTAGTATTGCATTAATTTTGCTTAAATGGGCTACAAATGATTTATATCTTTGTCAGGTATTTCAGCACTGACCAGAGCATCTATTTGAGCAACTGTTTTGGGCCTAGCATCCGGGTACATCCAAATCAACAAATGCATGTGTGGAAGACCCCGTTTTTGAAATTCTATTACATGCATAACTGTATAATGCGTTTGAGTTAAATTTTCAAAGTAAAGAGTTTCTAAAATGTCATAAGAGGAAAGGTTCATAAAAAAAATACCTCTTATGCATTTTCCAAAGTAGTTTTTCTTCTTTATCAAATGCATGAGCTGATACAACTTGAGTTTAAAAGCTCTGGACACTATGTCAGGTGTATCGCACACATCAACACCCGATAAAGATTTCATCATCTCGGTTATTTGAGACCACTTTATATTACATATCATTGTCAGGAAAAGAGAAGGGTGTCCAATAGCCCTACTGTTAGGGTTTATACTGAAATATTCGTTTGAAGTATATACTTTAATAATAAATTATTTGAGAATCTTGAATGCATGTTTTCACATAGTCTGTATATTATATATTGTAGACAATCTAGTATCAAATGGGATAGCAGAAGATTAGATTATCAAACTCCTTATATAATATAATAAAGTGTTATGGATAAAAACTAATATATATAATTGCTGTATTTATTACTAAGGTACGGGAGCTCAAGGCCTTTAATGGCTGCTCTCGTGTTTCGTAGCTTAACTCTGCCTTTACGAGATGCCTACGTATCTCTATGACTTAGAGAATCAAGCCAAAAAACGTAGTTTTGATTTGTGGGGTGAGACCCCTTATATAGATGTGGGAGTCCTTGAATTGGACTTGGTATAGGAGACTTGGTGGTCAAGTCTCTGAATTAGGATAGACTTAGGAGTCCTAGGGAGTAGGAAGCTGATTCCTTATCCTATGAGGTTCCTTGGAGGCCAATCTACAAGGATTTATATCCCCACTAGGACTTATCTTAATAGCTGTTTTTCTCCCTTATTTATTAATTATGAAATTAATAAATAATCAGGGTTTTTGGGCCTTCTTTATTCCATCAGGCCTGATCTGGTCCATCAGGCCTGATCAACATGTTAACCTTTCTGGTCTGAATGTCATACATCTTCTTATTGGGCCTTGCAGCCCAAACTGTAATATTTAATTATGTAATCAGGATTTATTTATCCCTATCATTTGCCCCCCAACTTTTGGGAAACTGTATAAGATTTCGCGAAAGTTAAGTTCATTTATTCCCTTACAGGGTTTCATTTTTTGTGTAAAGTGTGGAGCGACCTACACGTTTACAACCATTTTTCCTTTTATTCAGGAATTATCTTAATTTCCAGGAATTTTTCCCTTAATTCCAGGATTTTTCCCTAATTTTCTGGATTTTTCCCTAATTTTCTAGGATTTATCCTTAATTTTCTGGATTTTTCCCTAATTTTTCGGGATTTATCCTTAATTTTCTGGATTTTTCCCTAATTTCTGAATATACCAACATTTTTCAGAAAATATTTTAAGGAATTTCCTTATTTTTCTGGAATTTTCCTCAATTTTCTGGCTTAAAATCGATCAGGATGTATACAAAATCGATCAGGATCCTGATCGAACTAACTCAGAAAGTAACACTCTGGTCGATTGGATCTTCGACCACGATCTATGCAGAATCGATCAGAACTGCTGATCGATTTCGATCAGGATTCTGATCGAACTAGCCTTCAAAGTGATATTCTAGTCGGTTGAACCTTCGACCAGGATCTGGGCAGAATCGACCAGGATTCCTGATCAATTTCGATCAGGATCCTAATCGAACTAGGTGGCTTTCTACCGTTTTGATCGAATGAAGTATCGATTTGGATTCGGTTTTGTGTCGATCAGGACTCTGATCGAATTCAATGGATTTCTTCCCTTTTGTTCGAATGATATATCGATCTGGATCCTCTTTTGTGTCGATCAGGACTCTGATCGAACTTAGTGAACTTCTTTCTTTTTGTTCGAATGAGATATCGATCAGGATCCTTTTTTGTGTCAATCAGGACTCTGATCGAACTTAGTGAACTTCTTTCCTTTTGTTCGAATGAGATATCGATCAGGATCCTTTTTTGTGTCGATCAGGACTCTGATCGAACCATCTTAAAATTCTGGTCGATTTTTGACCCTTCATTTTCCATGGGAGCTTCTAGATTATTCCTGATACTTCTTGTAGATGGGATTTTTTAGGTTGGGCCTGGCTACATGGGCCTAAAAACGCCTCGTATTCCAAGCTTTTCGCTTATATAAGTGTAGTGTGAAGTGAGAATCCTCACTTCACTTCACATTTCTCATACTTTCTCTCACAATTCTCTCTAGAGTTCTCCCTTTGAGAAGGCGATTTCCGGCAACCTCAGCCACCGCAGCTCCACCTTTCTCAAGTTTTTCTGGGTTTCGAGCATTCAACCGAAGCATATCAATGGCGGATCGTGACTTGGCTCGTTTGCAGAAGATGAATGTTTCTAAGAGAGATACAAACATTCAAATTCAATCTCCGTATACTTCCCTAATTTATATGATTAACTCTAGAGGTGATGAATATCCCTCTCTATCTGAGTTAGATTCGTATAACCATGGTAACACCTTTCATGAGTTAGATGGTAGAATTGAGTCCATGAACACCCTGTACAGACTTCCACCCCACCTTAGGATTACTCCAGCCGCCCCTGGGGATAGGACATGTAACTGGGATGGGGATACCTTGTTTATTTATCGAGGAGCCCTGACCGCGGGTCTTAGGTTCCCATTCCATGAATTTATTCCTCGCTTACTCGCTGATGTACAAATCAACCCTTATCAACTCCCTCCTAACGCTTGGAGGAACATTATCTGTTTTATGGTCCTTTGTCTTAGAAACAATTTTCCTCTTTCCGTAGTTGTCTTTAGGAAAGTTTTCCAATTCTATAATAGCTCCATGAGTCAACCGGGTTGGGTTTTAATTCGTCAACGGCCCAAAATCCCCCATATCTTTGATAGTAACTCCATAGTTGAGAACAACCCCAAATGGAGGGATGAGTTCGTTAGGCTGACCTGGGCCGGGGGTGATTGGGCCACACTCTTCCGTAGGCCCTTTTGCAAAGTGTCAGATGGGAGTCCAGGTAGCATCAGGTTATTTGATGAGGAGGTGGCGGCTTATAAAGCCTTAATTTCAGATGATGGGAAAACAGACACCTGGACCCTCTTAGAGGAGTTTTCCTTGAAGAAAGTTGGTCTCTCTCAGGCCAGTGATAAGGGTAAATTTATAACTGGATAGCTATTTTTCCTTCCCTTTAACTGTAACATTTTATCTCCTGCAATTTAATATTCCTTCTACCTTTTTCTTTCAGCTTGCGAGGCCATCAATAACGTCAACAGGCCCAAGGAAGGGGAGTCTGGCCGCCAGAAGAGGGCCAAGCTAAACAGGGACCCCAGGAGCAAGCCTGACGGTCCTACTTTCCTTAAGCCCCATGTCCCGGTGGTCGGCTGGGGGACGATGTGGATCCTCCACTTAAGGCACATTCCTTCAGGCCTAACTGGGGCTTCAGGAGGAGCGATACGGTGGTTGGATCCACCAAACATACTAAGGATTGGTCGTACCATTCCATCATTCCCCGCGATTTTACTGACATTGTTACGGGGAGTGATATCGAGACTATTGAGCTTCTGGGTTCTCAAGCCCAAGCTGCGGTAACTTTCTTTTTTTTTCTTCTTTGAATTCCAACTTTCTCGTATTTCAACGAACTTGTGTTAACTCATATTTCTTTACAGAGTAACACCTACTTCCAGGCGGCCCTCCATCAGGCTAGGTCCTGGAAGGGTAACTCTGATGGGTTTGAGAAGGAGATGAAGAAATGGGAGGAGAGAGCCAAGGTCCTGGAGAAGAAGCTGGACACGAAGAAGGAGGAGCTGGCTAAGGCTCATTCCGAGCTGGTGAAACTTAGGAGCGATAAGGATAAGCTCATTGATGACTACATGGATTCTGACAAGTTTAAGAATCTCATGGAGATTCATGATGAGGGTCTTTATTCCCTACAGTTTACTCAGGGATGGGATGCGGCCGTAAAGGCGGTTTCTGAGAGGCATCCGGGCTTAGTCGACCCTAAGGACTTTATAAGTCCTGAGCAGGCTGAGACGGAGGACAGCATAGATGCCCTCTTCAACTCCCCTCAGCCAGATGATCGCATCTTGGATCCTAACACTGTTTCTCCTCCCGCTTCTCTTGTGAAGGATGCTGAAGGTGCTGATAAGGAGCAAGAGAATGAAGGCTCCCGCATGGAGGAGTAGTTTTTTCATTTTGTAATTTTATCCTTAACTTATGTCTGGACTTTTATTTGTATCAAAACTTATTACCCTCCGGGGTTATTTTATATGCTACTTTCCTTATTCGCATCTTTCTCCTTTATCTTTCCGATACTTTAATATGCGTTCAAATTTGAACTAATTGGCCACACAAGTACTATCACAACTCAAACATCCATAGGTTGAAATAATTTCGAACTCTTCAATTTGAAGTCTGGTTTTTAAAAACCTTACATAATATGGGTTCGACCCTTAACAATAATAACTTGATAATGTAAATTCTACTGGAATATAAAATCCTATGCAAGCAAAGCTTCAAGGTGCTTTTCAACCTTCTTGTCATCCAGGCAAGTGAGAATCGTATTCAATTGCCCTACACATAGTAAACCTTCAGGTTTTGTGCATGCCAAGTTCTTGGGACTTCAAAACTATCCATTGTCTCCAGCTTGTAGGTTCCTCTACCCTGAACGCTCTTGACTTTGTACGGCCCTTCCCAATTCGGGGCAAGCTTCCCTTTCTGTCCTACCACAGAAGCTTCTATCTTCCTCAAGACTAGGTCACCTTGTTTAAAGAACCTTTCTTTAACCCTTAGGTTGTAATAGAATGAAGCTTTCTTCTGATACTCTACTATCTTTGCATGTGCCCCTTCTCGCACTTCATCGATTAAGTCCAGAGCCAACCTTTGTCCTTCCTCATTTTCCTCAGCTTTGAAAGCCTGAATCCTTGGAGAAGAATGTGATATATCCACGGGAACAACTGCTTCTGCCCCATATGCCAACATGAAGAGGGTTGCTCCAGTAGTGACTCTACAGGTAGTCCTATAGGCCCATAATATTGGAAGTATCTCATCCACCTAATTATTTTTTGATTTCTCGATCCTCTTCTTTAGTCCATCCAAGATTATTCGATTTGCTACCTCCGCTTGCCCATTGGCTTGCGGGTGAGCCACAGAGGTGAACCGTAACTCAATTTCATTTTCTTCACAATACTTCTTAAATTCCTCGTTATTAAACTACGTTCCATTGTCGGTGACTAGGATACGGGGAATTCCATACCGGCACATAATATTTTCCCACAGGAATTATGCAACCTGCTTAGTTGTGATCTTGGCTAAAGGTTTGGCTTCAATCCATTTGGTGAAATAATCAATGGCTACAATCAGGAACTTTCTTTGTACCGTGGCCATGGGGAAAGGCCCTAGAATATCCATCCCCCACATAGCAAAGGGAATAGGCGAGTTGATAGAGGTCAGCATCTCGGGGGGTTGTCTAACAACTGGTGCATGCTTCTGACAGCGATCACACTTCTTTACATATTCTTTGGCATTAGCCATCATTTCTGGCCAATAGAAGCCTAAACGGGTTATCTTATGAGCCAAGGCCCTACCCCCCAAGTGTTACCCACAAATACCTTCATGCACTTCCTCAAGAGCCAAGCGTGCCTCATCGGGCCTGAGACACCTCAAGTAAGGAACCATGAAAGATCTTTTATACAGAATCCCATCTATCAAAGAGTACCTTAGTACTCGAACAGTTAACTTCCATGCTTCAGTTGCATCGTTTGGCAACCAACCGGTTTGAATATGAGCCTTGATGGGATCAATCCATGACGTCCCCAGGCCTATGGGAGCCACAAACTTAACATCTATGCTTCGTGTCTTCAAAACACGGAAGTACACACTTCCTGAACTTTCTTCTATCTCAAATGAAGCAAACTTTGATAACGCAACTGCCTTAGCATTTTCTTCCCTTGGAATGTGTTCAACATGGCATTCATTAAATTGGGTCATCACAGCCCTTACTAGGCAGACATACTTAGCCATCGTATCATCCCTTGCCTCAAATTCTCCCTTTACCTAGGATATGATCAGTTTTGAGTCTCCACGGACCTTTAAGTTTTTGACTCTAAGTGTCCCAGCTAGGCCAAGGCCAGCTATCAGGGCTTCATATTCTGCCTCATTATTTGTGGTTGGGAAGTCTAGCTTCATAGCATACTCAATTAAGAACCCATCAGGGCTTTGTAATAACAATCCTGCTCCACTGGAGTTTGTTTTTGATGCTCCATCAAAATAGAGAACCCAATACTCTTTCTCCTTATCATCCTTCTCTCTGTCCCCATTATCAACTCCCTTATCTTGCGGTATGGTATCTTCCTGCCCCCCGACTTCTTGGTTGGGTATGGTACATTCCACCACAAAGTCAGCTAGCGCCTGGGCTTTTATTGCCGTTCGCGGCTTATACTTGAGATCGAACTCTCCCAGCTCTATTGCCCACTTAATCAATCTCCCACTTGCCTTGGGACTGTGGATGATATTTTTCAGTGGCTGATTTGTTAGCACCTCAATCTGATGAGCCTGAAAGTAAGGACGCAGTTTTCTCGAAGCCATTACCAAGGCTAGAGCAAATTTCTCAATAGTTGAATAATTCAATTCAGCACCATGCAGAATTTTGCTGACATAATATACGGGTTTCTGGACTTTCAGCTCCTCCTTAACCAACACCGCGCTCAAGGCGCTCTCTGAAACAGCCAAGTACAAGAATAAAACTTCATTCAAAGATGGTTTGGCCAACAACGGGGCCTGAGCCATATATTTATTTAACTCTTCGAATGCCTTCTAGTTTTCCTCATTCCATACAAAGTCCTTGATGTTCTTTAGTGACTTGAAGAATGACAGGCACTTGTCTCCTGACTTGAAGATGAATCGTCCTAGCGTAAAAACCTTTCATGTGAGCTTCTGAACATCCTTGACGGTTTTTGGTGGTTCCATGTCTAGGATTGCCTTTATTTTGTCGGGGTTAGCCTCTATCCCCCTCTTGGAGACCATCAATCCCAAAAATTTTCCAGATCCTACTCCGAAAGCACATTTTGTAGGATTTAACATCATCTTATGGTACCTCAGAACCTCAAAAGCTTCCCTCAAATGGGTTATATGATCAGTCTTTGCTAGACTCTTGACTAACATGTCATCAACATAGACTTCCATAGTCTTACCAATAAGGTCCTTAAAAATTTTATTTACCAACCTTTGATAGGTGGCTCCTGCATTCTTAAGACCAAATGCCATAACAAGATAACAATAACCACCAAAGTCAGTGATGAATGATACCTTTGGAATGTCATCCTTATGCATTTTGATATGGTTGTATCCGCTAAATCCATCCATGAAACTCAGCATCTCATGCCCAGCAGTGGCATCAATCAAAGTATCAATCCTTGGCAACGGAAAACAGTCTTTAGGGCATGCATCATTTAGATCAGTGAAGTCTATACACATCCTCCATTTTCCATTAGCCTTCTTCACCATTACAGGGTTTGCTAACCACTCCGGAAATTGAATCTCCTCAATGAAACCAGCCTCTAAGAGCTTTTCTACTTACTATTTTATAGCCTCTTGTCTTTCCGGGGCAAAATTTCTTTTCTTTTATTTCACTGTCTTCCGGCTTGGATCCACGTTTAACTTATGAGTAATCAGCTCCGGGTCTATGCCTGGCATATCAGCTGCTGACCACGCAAACACATCACTATTTTCTTGCAAAAATTTCACCAACTTCCCTCTAAGGGGCTCCTCTAATGTGGCTCCAATGAAAGTCATCCTCTCAGGATTCTCGGGGTCTAAAGGAACCAAAACCAAGTCTTCTGCTGGCTTTCCTCTCTTCTCGTCATTTTCTCAGACATCCATATCTTCAATAGGAAGAACCTGCCCCCCGACTCCATCTGCCCTCAAAGAGGCCACATAACAGCTTCTAGCCATTTTTTGATCGCCTCTCTCTTCTCCAATCCCGTTCCGGGTGGGAAACTTCATGACTGAATGGTAGGAAGAAGGGACTGCCATGAAGGCATGTATCCCTGTTCTTCCCATGATAGCATTATAGGTTGAACTAGCCTTTACTACGACAAAATCCAACATTTGCGTTGCTTGCATTGGTTCCATACCTATGGTGGTTGGCAACTTGATTATCCCTTCTACAGGACATTCTACTCCAGCAAATCCATATATCGGCATGTCGGTTGGTGTCAACTGGGAGTCGTTATAGCCCATCCTTAGAAAGGTGTCGTGGAGCAAGATATCCACAGAAGCACCATTATCCACAAGGACCCTCTTAACCGGGCTATTTCCTATTATCGGTGTTATGACCAGCGGGTCGTCATGAGGAAACTTTACACCCTCTAGGTCAGAATCATCAAAAGCCAATGTTACTTCTGTCCTGGCCCTCTTCGGGGCTTCTCCAACAATATGCATAACCTCTCTAGTATATGCCTTTCTAGAATTTTTGGACAATCCAGCAGCAGTTGGACCCCCAAAGATCGTGTTTATCACAGGCCCTCGAGGTCGCGGCCCTCCAAAAATTGCATTTATAACCGGCCCTCTAGGTTGGGGATTCCGCCCCTGACCGTCTTGGTCCCTCCTATGATCTTCAAAGTTCTTCCTTCCATTATTATTCCTGTCCCCTCCTTCTCCAGTACACTTGTTCAATCTTCCTTTTCGAATCAAAAACTCAATTTTCTCTTTCAATTGCCTACACTCATCGGTGTCATGGCCAACATCTTTGTGAAATCTGCAATACTTGCTCTTATCTAGTTTGGCGGGATCAGCCTTCAAGGGCTTAGGCCAGCGAATATCTCTATCTTTCTCAATCTCCATCAAAATCTGGCTTCTAGGAGCATTCAGCTTAGCATATTCAGTGAACTTTTGCCCAGGTCCTCCCTTCTTGGGGGTTGAATCAGAATTTTGTTCGGTTCTAGGATACTTGTCCTTAGCAATATATTCTAAATCAGTTTTCCGCTTCTTGTTTCCAGTGGGCTCATTACTTACTACGGTCTTCCTCATACTTTCTACAACCTTGATATACTTCCCTGCCCTCTCTTGGAGCTGCAACATGCTTTCAGGGGGACGTTTGGCCAAGGACATCTTGAAAAACTCATCCCTAATTCCTTGTTGCAGTGCTATCATGGCTACCTTATCATCAAGGTCCGGGACTTTTAAAGCCTCCTTTGTGAAGCGATTCAGGTAATCTCTCAAGGATTCCTTAGCTCCCTGCACAATACTCATAAGAGATGCTGAACTTTTCTCATGGACTCTCCCACTGATGAACTGCTTAATAAAAGCCTGACTTAACTCTCTAAACGATCCAATAGAGTTTGGGGGCAAGCGACTGTACTATCTTTAAGCCATACCCGACAGGGTTTGAGGGAAGGCCCGACACTTTATAGCATTATTCACGGGTTGCAGCAGCAGTGCATTAGAGAATGTCCTAACATGATTAGCGGGGTCTCCCGTGCCATCATAGGCTTTGATAGTGGGCATCTTGAATTTCCTTGAGATATGAGCATTCATTATCTCTTCAGTGAAGGGCGGAGTTGGATCATCAGGATCTCCAAGGGGAAGGAGATTGCTTGGATCAGTTCTTGGGACAACAACACTTCTCCGTACCGGACCATCCAGGTCTATGACAGGAGGAGGATTTCTCCCCCTAGGAGGTATCTGGGGTCTGGTGGCTTGGTGAGCCTCCAAGTCACGCCTCAGCCTTTGGATCTCGGCCTCATGAGCCCTGATCCTTTCCTGCACTTCTTGGGGATTCGCCCCTTGGGTGCTTTGAGGGTGTTGTCTTCCATCGGCCATCGGCTCTTTGCCAGGACGCCTCCTTCTTGGGGCCACTTCATCATCCGAAGATTCGGAGTCTCTCTCGGTGTAAGGACCAGAAAATTCCCGATCCTCGGGGATAGGAGCCAAACCTCAGATATAGGGAGGCGATTGCCCTCGTGCTTCACTTCACCCAGTATATCCACTTCCTCCAACCTCGGGGTAAAGTGACATCCCATAAGGGGGGTTAGTAGTAACAATAGTTGAATATTCATACCCGACGGGTCGGGAATTCACAGGTATATGTACTTGTTGAACTTAGGGATTCGTACCTTGAATAGTCGGGGGAGTCGTCCCTTGTGGCTGAGGTTGAGTTGCCCCTATCTGGGCTTCCGCTTGATTAGATGCATAAGTTAAGTGGGGAGGTATCTCCACGGTTGATGAAATCACCTGGGTTGTCCCCGATGGTGTTCCTTCTTCCAGAGCTCTGATTGTTCTCCGTGTTCTCACCATGGTTGTTGTTGTGCCTTCCCACAGACGGCGCCAAATGTTATGGATAAAAACTAATATATATAATTGTTGTATTTATTACTAAGGTACGGTAGCTCAAGGCCTTTAATGGCTGCTCTCGTGTTTCGTAGCTTAACTCTGCCTTTACGAGATGCCTACGTATCTCTATGAATTAGAGAATCAAGCCAAAAAACGTAGTTCTGATTTATGGGGTGAGACCCCTTATATAGATGTGGGAGTCCTTGAATTGGACTTTGTATAGGAGACTTGGTGGTCAAGTCTCTGAATTAGGATAGACTTAGGAGTCCTAGGGAGTAGGAAGCTGATTCCTTATCCCATGAGGTTCCTTGGAGGCCAATCTACAAGGATTTATATCCTCACTAAGACTTATCTTAATAGCTGTTTTTCTCCCTTATTTAGTAATTACGAAATTAATAAATAATCAGGGTTTTTGGGCCTTCTTTGTTCCATCAGGCCTGATCTGGTCCATCAGGCCTGATCAACATGTTAACCTTTCTGGTCTGAATGCCATACATCTTCTTATTGGGCCTTGCAACCCAAACTGTAATATTTAATTATGTAATCAGGATTTATTTATCCCTATCATAAAGGTTCACAGTCTAAGTGGTTTAGATAAACCACTGAAACGGCTGAAGTATTATTTAGAAATAGTTTATCTTGACTATTGAATAATACTTGTATACTTTGTGTATATTGAACGGGATCAAAATAGTAGAATAATTGTTTCTTTCATTCTGACAATAAAGAAGAACTAAGATTCTACGATATTATTATTGCTTAGGTATTTAATCTGGATGTAGTAATTGACACTTGTATTTAATGCACATGCCTTGAATCATACATTAAGTAATTTATTTTAAATTACAAAATTTATGTATTGGGCAATGACATTATATACAGAGTGGGATATTAACTATAAAACGAAACCGTGTCCGAAAAATATATTCGGGTGATGATGTCCTCTTGAAAGCTCATAAAGATAATTATGCTTTAGTCCTGCGGGCAGATTTGTTCTTGCATAATTATAAGGTTGAGTGGATGATCAAGGATAAAAGATATTGATTAAATTAATTGTCAGAAATTAATTTAATTAATGGACATGCGATATCTTAAATATGGGGAATTTATAAGCAATTAATATGGGAGCGGAATTAAATAATTAATTTACGGAATTAGGAAAGGTAGTGCAAATATTAATTCTTTAGTGGATTGAATTAATATTTAATGAGATTGGACTTGGCCCAGAATGTCATTAGAAGGCCTGACCTAATGATCCATGATCCCTACTGTAGCCTATAAATATTCTAATTCTCCTAAAGCTAGGGTTAACACACAAAAAATGAAATCACATCCTAGGGTTTGAGAGAGGCAGCCGTTTTTCTCAAGGAGCCAGCTAGGGTTTTGAAATTTCGGAGCATTGGGAGAGGTACACCTTGGGAGATCGAAGCCCACACTTCGTCCAAGGAGAATCAGGGAATACAGTAGAAGACGTGGATTTGAATCGCTTGCGCCGTAGTGATTAAGGTTAATGTTCAATTCGTACTCTTTTAATTAATATCATAAAATGCAGGGCCAAGATTCGATAGATCCAACACCTACATAACGCAAGTGCATCCTTAAAATGTTGTGACATATACCTTTGTGAACCTGTGAAGGATGCAGGTAATACAACAGCTTTCCTAACATAATTGGGATCGTGATCACATTTACGCAAAACATCTCGAATGGAAGTATACAGATCTGACCTTATAGTTGTCTAGTGAGTAGTAACCCAATCCAACCGACAATGTTCAATTGCACAAAATGCATCAACGACATAATGTTGCCACAAACGACCTGATAAATGCAAAGTCTAACATAAAAAAATTGATTTAGATAATGTGGTATATGAATATTTCTGAATAAGTTCATGAAGCTAGTAAACATATCCTGAAAAAAAAGTAAACATATGAGAGATTCCAATATACCTTCAGAAAGAAGAATCATCAACTTATAACAATAATATTATTTCATGGAAACATATTCTCGATCCTTTTTTTAAAATCATTATCATCGGGATTTATATTGGCTGATTTCGACATCTTTGTTTTATTCAATGGAATATTTGTATGAAAACCTTCATCTGCATGGGGGAACAAAAGTGGATACTGGAGTTGCATAAAAAATGTCAGTTTCCCAAACCCTGTGAAGTGATTTTATACGCGTCTCAACAATTATATCCCGAAAACCTAATGAATCTCCATTGGTACTTACTATAATACCTCCAACCTCATCTGTTGGTCCAATTATATTAGGACTGTTGGATTTTAATCGCACCGAGGCATGTTAAAAAACTTTTACACACATAAAATCTAAATAAAAGCATATAAATTGTGGTAAAAACGAGGGGATCGATTACTAACCTTTAATATGCGATCCAAAAGCAACGTTCGGAGATCCTTAGCAGCTGCTCCTCAAACGTGAAGCACTCCACCGGTATCCACCAAGAAAACGACGTTAAGGAGGAGGAGGTGGAGAGAATTAGGTTTTCTAAAACTTTTGGGTTTTTGGGTTCGAATAAAAAATAGGGTCTATAATAGTATATTTATAGGCAAAATTTTTAGCTGAAATTTTCCCATAAATATTATTATTATTATCCCATTTATTATTCTCATTAATAATTAAAACACCTTTTAATTATTAATCCTTTTTCTAAACACTTTAGAAATAATTCTCTCTCTTGATTTAATTTCCAAAAATTAAATCCTTAATTAATAATATTAAAAACTTTTCTTAATTAATTTATAATCAATTAAATCTCATTTAATCAATTATTAAATTTGCCAATTAATTATTTATTTCACAAATAAATAATTATTAGCCATTATTAATTAATTCATCCACCATTAAATCATTCTCTTTTTATGGTGTGACCCTGTAGGTTCAATATTAAGCCGGTAGTAGAAATAAATAATAATAAAACTATTTTATCATTATTTATATAAATTCTATAATTTATTAAATATGATTAATTAATTAATCACATTTATTCTACATCGTGAGGGATACTTCTCAGCATATCGCGACTATCCGGATAATATGAATTCACTGCTTAGAATACCAAGAACCTATTCAGTGAATAGTTACCGTACAATAAACTCCTTCTACCCTACAATGTCCCGATTAAATACAAGGCATGGATCTCGTGCCAAGCCTATCTAATTTAATCACTTGCTTACCATTTACTATACGTAGTTCTATGCAAATTAGAAACTCCTTTCTAATTTCATTCACTCTAGCCAGAGATTCCTGAACTAGCATAAGTGGATCTGCCTTGAACATTCGCTTCCTTCACTGGAAGGGGTAGATCCTTTATTGATCATACACTATCTTCGTGTACAAATTCCTATACCCAGTAGAGCCCTAATAACTGTCCCTGGAGAAGAAGAACTAAACCAAAGCATAGTTCAGTGTACACAAGATGACTATGATAACCTCAAGTCTAAGGATACTTGTACAACTATCACTATGTGAACAACTGCTGACACGTGAGTGAACTCCATCAGTTGTTCAGCTGTGCGAGTCATGTTCAGTGAACTTATTCTATAATAAGCACCTACATACTAGCTATAGTGTCACCACACAAATGTCTATGAGAACAGACATCCTACATAATGAAGCAAGCATAGTATGTACCGATCTTTGCGGATTATTAATTACCAGTTAGTAATCCTACGACCAGGAACTATTTAAGTTTAGAGTTATCATCTTTTAGGTCTCACTATTATGATCTCATCATAATCCATAAAAAGCTTTACTCTAAACTATGGTATATCTTATTTAAACACTTAAATACATAAAGCCCGTAAAAACAAAATAAGTCTTTTATTAATATCAATGAAATCAAAACAGATTACATAAAAGTTATTCCTAAATCCTCATACATGATTGGACTTAGGACATATTCCTTTCAATCTCCCACTTGTACTAAAGCCAATCACTCTGGAATCTAATACCCATATTGTCTTTTTGACGATCAAAGTGACTTTCATAAAGTAGCTTTGTGAGTGGGTCTGCTATGTTGTTATGTGTGTCAACTCTATTTCAATATAATACAAGAAATGTTACCGCGCTCCAACTAACCCTTTTGTAGACGCATGGTTCATCTACGTTTTTGATCAAATCAAACTATTTGATTGTCTCATCAAAACGAATGTTCCATCTTTCGAGAAGCCTGATTTAAACCACATATGGTTCGCAGTAGCTTACACACTAGGTTTTTATTTCTCTTGGAAAGAAAACCATCTGGCTATTTGCCAGATCTCATAGTCGTAGTAAGCAGCAATCGCAAGCAAAATCCGAACTGATTATAACAGGGCTACAGGTAAAAGGTTTCATCAAAGTCAATCCATTGCCTTTGTTTGAATTCTTTTGCCACAAGCCTGGCCTTAAAGGTCTCCACCTGGCCATCTGCTATAATATATCTTTTGTATACCGTATACATAGATTCCATTCTGGATTTCATGGCACTATGCCATTTCTCTGAGTCAACACTACTCATAGCCTCATTATAGGTTACAGGGTCGTCATCATCAATGATCGACAACTCATTGTCATTCTCAATGACAAGGCCATATAACCTCTCAGGTTGGCGAGACACTCTCCCTGATCTATGAATGGGCTGTTCCACAAAAGGTTGTTCAGTCAGAACAGGTGTTTCCACTTGATCCGTAGTAGTTTGTGCTTCTTTGAACTTCATCAAGTTCAATTTTGCTCCCACTGTTTCCTTCAAGGATAAACTCATTTTCCAAGAAGGTAGCATGTCTGGAGACAAACACCTGATGATCGGTGTAAAAGTAATAGCCTAAAATCTCTTTAGGATATCCCACAAAACTACATTTTACGGATCAATATTCCAGCTTATCTGGGTCAACTTACTTGACATAAGCTGGACATCCCCAAATCTTAACGTGTTTAAGACTCGGTTTCCTTTCTTTCCATATCTCATACGGAGTTTGAGGAACAGATTTGGAAGGCACCTTATTCAGTAAATATGTTGAGGTTTCAAATGCATAACCCCATAGGAATACTGGAAGATTTGCATAGCTCATCATGGACCGAACCATGTCTAACAGAGTTCGATTTCTCCTTTCAGATACCAATCTGGAGGCGTCCACTGGGAGACTATACCATTTACTTTGAGATAATCCAAAAACTCTCCATTCAAGTATTCACCACCTCGATCTAATCGAAGAATTATAATACTATGTTTGGTTTGTTTCTCCACTTCATACTTATACTCTTTGAACTTTTCAAAGGCTTCAGACTTGTGTTTCATCAAACACATATCCGAATCTAGATCTATCATCTATGAAAGTAATGAAGTATGAAAATCCACCCATGGCTTGCGTAGACATTGGTCCACATACATCTGTGTGTACCATTCCTAGCAAATTTGCAGCCCTCTCTCCATGTCTACTAAATGGAGACTGCAGTGCCACAATGAAGTGAGATTTTCATCATCCCTTTTCTTTTATTAGTTTGTTCAATCTGAAGTAAATTATGTCACATATATACAGACCATTATTTAAAGCACCACATCTATAAAGAATATTATCTCTAAGAATAGAACATTCATTATTCTCAATAATAAATGAAAATCCAGCCAAGTCTAACATGGGAATAATATTCCTCACAATCGAGGGAACAAAATAACAATTATTTCAAACAATAGTCTTGCCCGTAGGCCTATGCAAATGAAATGATTCTACATCTACAGCAGCAACTCTTGCTCCATTTTCATCAGTGTAATCACCTCCTCTTCCTCAAAAGTCCTACTTCTCCTTGGTCCCTGCAACAAATTGCAGATATGAGAACCACAGGCGGTATCTAATACCCAAGTAGAAATTTGATTTAATGACATATTCACTTCTATCATGAACATACCTGAATCAGAAGCGGTAGTCTCACTACCCTTCTTCTTCTTCAATTCTGCAAGGTAAACCTTGCAGTTCCTCTTCCAGTGCCCCACCTTGTTACAGTGAAAGCAAACAACTTTGTTCTTGGGGTCTTCAGCTTTTGGTGGAACCGGCTTTTCTTCACCTACTTTCTTCTTCTTGGAAGGGTTCCTCTTCCTTTTCTTAGAATTGGAACCTTCACCAATTAGAAGAACAGAACTCTTCTTAGGGGGAAAATTCGATTCCGCAGTCTTCAACATGTTGTAGAGTTCAGGCAGGCTGACATCCAACTTATTCATGTGAAAGTTCACAACAAACTGCGAGAACGAACTCGGAAGCGATTGCAAGACCAAGTCTTGGCTCAGCTCCCCATCCATGGCAAAACCAAGTTGTCCAAGGCGTTCAATCAAATTGATCATCTTAAGTACATGGTCATTCACAGATGATCCCTCAGACTGTTGGATTTTAAACGCAGCGGGGGCATGGCAAAACACTTTTAAACATATAAAATCCAAATAAAAGCATACAGATCATGAATAAAAATTTGAGGGATCGAATCTAACCTATAAAATAATTCGTAGACAACGATCAGAGATCCTTAGCAGTTGCTCCTCAAGTGTGAAGCACTCCACCGGTATCCACCAAGAAAACGATGTTAAGGAGGAGGAAGGAGGTGGAGAGAATTGGGTTTTCCAAACTTTTTGGGTTTTGGGGTTAGAATGAAAATAGGGTCTATAATAGTATATTTATAGGCAAAATTTTCAGCTGAAATTTTCCCATAAATAATATTATTATTATCCCATTTATTATTCTCATTAATAATTACAACAACTTTTAATTATTAATCCTTTTTTGAAACACATTAGAAATAATTCTCTCTCTTGATTTAATTTCCAAAAATTAAATCCTTAATTAATAATATTAAGAACTTTTCTTAATTAATTTATAATCAATTAAATCTCATTTAATCAATTATTAAATTTGCCAATTAATTATTTATTTCACAAATAAATAATTATTAGCCATTATTAATTAATTCCTCCACCATTAAATCATTCTCTTTTTATGGTGTGACCCTGTAGGTTCAATATTAAGCCGGTAGTAGAAATAAATAATAATAAAACTATTTTATCATTATTTATATAAATTCTTTAATTTATTAAATATGATTAATTAATTAATCACATTTATTCTACATCGTGAGGGATACTTCTCAGCATATCGCGACTATCCGGATAATATGAATTCACTGCTTAGAATACCAAGAACCTATTCAGTGAATAGTTACCGTACAATAAACTCCTTCTACCCTACAATGTCCCGATTAAATACAAGGCATGGATCTCGTGTCAAGCCTATCTAATTTAATCACTTGCTTACCATTTACTATGCATAGTTCTATGCAAATTAGAAACTCCTTTCTAATTTCATTCACTCTGGCCAGAGATTCCTGAACTAGCATAAGTGGATCAGCCTTGAACATTCGCTTCCTTCACTGGAAGGGGTAGATCCTTTATTGATCATACATTATCTTCGTGTACAAATTCCTATACCCAGTAGAGCCCTAATAATTGTCCCTGGAGACTAAGAACTAAACCAAAGCATAGTTCAGTGTACACAAGATGACTATGATGACCTCAAGTCTAAGGATACTTCTACAACTATCACTATGTGAATAACTGCTGACATGTGAGTGAACTCCTTCAGTTGTTCAGCTGTGCGAGTCATGTTCAGTGAACTTATTCTATAATAAGCACCTACATACTAGCTATAGTGTCACCACACAAATGTCTATGAGAACAGACATCCTTCATAATGAAGCAAGCATAGTATGTACCGATCTTTGCGGATTATTAATTACCAATTAGTAATCCTATGATCAAGAACTATTTAAGTTTGGAGTTATCATCTTTTAGGTCTCACTATTATGATCTCATCATAATCCATAAAAAGCTTTACTCTAAACTATGGTATATCTTATTTAAACACTTAAATAGATAGAGCCCGTAATAAAAACAAAACAAGTCTTTTATTAATATAATGAAATCAAAACAGATTACACAGGAAGTTATTCCTAAATCCTAATACATGATTGGACTTAGGACATATTCCTTTCAATCTCCCACTTGTACTAAAGCCAATCACTCTTGTATCTAATACCCATCTTATCTTTATGACGATCAAAGTGACTTTCATAAAGTAGCTTTGTGAGTGGGTCTTCTATGTTGTTATGTGTGTCAACTCTAATTCAATACAATATAAGAAATGTTACCGCGCTCCCACTAACCTTTCGTACACACATGGTTTATCTACGTTTTTGATAAAATCAAACTCTTTGATTGTCTCATCAAAACGGATGTTCCATCTTTCGAGAAGCTTGCTTTAAACCACATATGGTTCGCAGTAGCTTACACACTAGGCTTTCATTTCCCTTGGAAAGAAAACCATCTGGCTATATGCCAGATCTCATAGTCGTAGTAAGCAGCAATCGCAAGCAAAATCCGAACTGATTTTAACAGGGCTACAGGTAAAAGGTTTCATCAAAGTCAATCCATTGCCTTTGTTTGAATCCTTTTGCCACAAGCCTGGCCTTATAGGTCTCCACCTGGCCATCTGCTATAATCTATCTTTTGTATACCGTATACATAGATTCCATTCTGGATTTCATGGCACTATGCCATTTCTCTGAGTCAACATTACTCATAGCCTCATTATAGGTTACAGGGTCGTCATCATCAATGATCAACAACTCATTGTCATTCTCAATGACAAGGCCATATTACCTCTCAGGTTGGCGAGACACTCTCCCTGATCTATAAATGGGCTGTTCCACAAAAGGTTGTTCAGTCAGAACAGGTGTTTCCACTTGATCCGTAGTAGTTTGTGCTTCTTGAACTTCATCAAGTTCAATTTTGCTCCCACTGTTTCCTTCAAGGATAAACTCCTTTTCCAAGAAGGTAGCATGTCTAGAGATAAACACCCGATGATCGGTGTAAAAGTAATACCCTAAAGTCTCTTTAGGATATCCCACAAAACTACATTTTACGGATCGATATTCCAGCTTATCAGGGTCAACTTTCTTGACATAAGCTGGACATCCCCAAATCTTAACGTGTTTAAGACTCGGTTTCCTTTCTTTCCATATATCATACGAAGTTTGAGGAACAGATTTTGGAAGGCAGCATATTCAGTAAATATGCTGAGGTTTCCAATGCATAACCCCATAGGAATACTGGAAGATTTGCATAGCTCATCATGGACCGAACTATGTCTAACAAAGTTCCATTTCTCCTTTCAGATACCAATCTGGAGGCGTCCACTGGGAGACTATACCATTTACTTTGAGATAATCTAGAAACACTCCATTAAAGTATTCACCACCTCGATCTAATCGAAGAATTATAACACTCTGTTTGGTTTGTTTCTCCACTTCATACTAATACTCTTTGAACTTTTCAAAGGCTTCAGACTTGTGATTCATCAAACACATATCTGAATCCAGATCTATCATCTATGAAAGTAATGAAGTATGAAAATCCATCCATGGCTTGCATAGACATTGGTCCACATACATCTGTGTGTACCATTCCTAGCAAATTTGCAGCCCTCTCTCCATGTCTACTAAATGGAGACTGCAGTGCCACTATGAAGTGATATTTTCATCATCCCTTTTCTTTTATTAGTTTGTTCAATCTGAAGTAAATTATGTCACATTTATACAGACCATTATTTAAAGTACCACGTCCATAAATAATATTATCTCTAAGAATATAACAATCATTATTCTCAATAATAAATGAAAATCCAGCCAAGTCTAACATGGGAATAATATTCCTCACAATCGAGGGAACAAAATAACAATTATTTAAAACAATAGTCTTGCCCGTAGGCATATGTAAATGAAATGATTCAACATCTTCAGCAGCAACTCTTTATCCATTTCCCATCAGTAGAATCACCTCCTCTTCCTAAAGAGTCCTACTTCTCCTTGGTCCCTGCAATAAATTGCAGATTTGAGAACCACAGGCGGTATCTAATACCCAAGTAGAAATTTGATTTAATGACATATTCACTTCTATCATGAACATACCTGAATCAGAAGCGGTAGTCTCACCACCCTTCTTCTTCTTCCATTCTGCAAGGTAAACCTTGCAGTTCCTCTTCCAGTGCCCCACCTTGTTACAGTGAAAGCAAACAACTTTGCTCTTGGGGTCTTCAGCTTTTGGTGGAACCGGCGTTTTCTCACCTACTTTCTTCTTCTTGGAAGGGTTCCTCTTCCTTTTCTTAGGATTGGAACCTTCACCAATTAGAAGAACAGAACTCTTCTAAGGGGGAAAATTTGATTCCGCAGTCTTCAACATGTTGTGGAGTTCAGGCAGACTGACATCCAACTTATTCATGTGAAAGTTCACAACAAACTGCGAGAACGAACTCGGAAGCGATTGCAAGACCAAGTCTTGGCTCAGCTCCCCATCCATGGCAAAACCAAGTTGTCCAAGACGTTCAATCAAATTGATCATCTTAAGTACATGGTCATTCACAGATGATCCCTCAGACATCCTACAACCGAACAACTCCTTCGATATCTCATATCGAGCTGTCCTCCCCGCCACATCATACAACTCTTGTAGATGCATGAGGATAGTGTGAGCATCCATATGCTCATGTTACTTCTGTAGCTCAATGTTCATGGAAACTAGCATGATGCATTGATCAACATTTGCATCATCTATCCACTTACGATACACAACAAGTTCATCATTATGTGCATCACTAGCAGGTTCAGTAGGCTTAGGTGAGTCAATCACGTATTCCAGCTTCTCAATCCTGAGAACAATTCTCAAGTTTCGAAGCCAGTCAGCATAATTAGGACCAGTTAATTTGTGAGCATCTAGTATGCTCCTGAGTGATAGTGCAGAAGACATAACGTACAAAGTAAATCTGTAAATGATAAACACATAACAACACTTAGCAAATATTCGATTTCATTTCAAAACACTATATGAATCGGGTCTTTATTCATAAGTGGCTCCCACTAGTTTATAAATTTATTCAACCCCCTACGTGAAAAATTAAGCATTCATAATGCTAGTGGGAATAGGGATCCTACATTCCATTACACAACCCCGGCTGTGGCACGAAACGCCATGTAATGTTCAATAGGCAGACAACTATTGTCAGTTACATCTAATGTTATTCCCTAATCAAACTTTAGCCTCTTGAATAATTGAGTCACGGCTGTGGCACGACAAACTCAATATTCTAAGTCAAGTCTAACCCAACATTCCGTACAATTGAATCAGTCCCCAAAGGCCCACGGCTGTGGCACATAACGACCTTTAGATTCTTATTCAATGTACACATCTCTATGTAATAGACAAGTATTTCTTATTTCGAAATCAAAGCCCTCGGCTGTGGCACGAAACGACAATGATTCAAAATAAGAACTACTTTTCTATCATGTTGGAAGGCTATGACCGACACAAGCCCGTTGTGTCATTGGCCAATTACTACTTGATATTATTTAATTTTAGAGGGATTATATTACGTTACAATCATAATCATATTATAAAGAGATTCTTCCTTTTAAATTAAATATTTCAAATCAATAATCAATAATCAGATGATTCCCAGATCGGGTGGAGCATTGTCAAGAGGCGTCACTTAATAACCTTTTCTTACAGATAGAAATCTGTTGTTGACAGAATCATCCTTTCTCTCATGTCAAAAATTCATATTCAATTACGTGTTTCATAAAGACAAGAATCTCATGATTGTATTCATAATATTATTCTTAAGGTTATGAAACAATTTCACTATACTAGGTTGTCTAACAAACGCCTTATGTTCATTTAAGTTCACCTAAATCTATCATCGCATGATAAACTAAGCATATATCACATATATCAACATGAATAAACATCAAGGTAGGCATGTTATATCATCTAGCACATTAGTCTAAGCATTATACATCTCTATGTATCACATGAAGCATTTAAAAGCAATTAAAAACAGTTAAAAACGGATTTAAAACACTTTCAGAAATATAAACAGTTCAAAACTTTTATATAAACTAAAATTGATCACTCCATTAGATCCGTCTCGGAAAAACGAATCCAACGGTATATTGCACGCCCAAAACGGAGTTACGAAACTCCCAGAAAATTAATTTTAATATGGACAGTCGGGCTGTAACGCATTACAGGAACGCGTTACAAGCCCTGTAACGCATTCCGGTGATGCGTTACAGCCCTTTTAAGCCATTAAAAGGTGTAACGCATTCCGTGAATACGCCACAGGGTGTAACGCATTCCCGGAATGCGCGACACCCCTTTATTTTTTTTCTCTCCTACAGCAGCCGCCGTCTTTTATTCTCGATCTCCGTGCAGCAACAGACTTTTGTGTCTTTTCTTGTTTCAACGTGCATCATAGACAGCAGACAAGCAGATATTTGCAGATATATATATATAACTTAATATACATATATATATATACTTATTTAATTATGAATTTAATTGTAAGAACTTCAAAAATTCATAATAAAAAATCTATACATCATAAAATTATGAAAAAAAATACCCAGACGATCTACAACACTTGTAGAACCCAGATCAACATTCAAAATTATTCTGAGAAACGATTTCTCATCAGACAAAATTAATCCATGATATAACTTTTAAAAATCATAATTAATTCATACAAGCACATAAAATTCTGAAATTTTTACCACAGATCTATATACATACAACCTATGCTCTGATACCATTGTTGGATTTTAAACACAGCGGGGGCATGGCAAAACACTTTTACACATATAAAATCCAAATAAAAGCATACAGATTATGAATAAAAATTCGAGGGATCGAATCTAACCTTTAAAATAATTCGGAGACAACGATCAGAGATCCTTAGCAATTGCTCCTCAAGTGTGAAGCACTCCACCGGTATCCACCAAGAAAACGATGTTAAGGAGAGGAAGGAGGTGGAGAGAATTGGGTTTTCCAAACTTTTTGGGTTTTGGGGTTAGAATGAAAATAGGGTCTATAATAGTATATTTATAGGCAACATTTTTGTAATAACCCCAATTTTTGGGAAATTTTTGAAACCCTTATGAATAGTGTTTTTGCTGAATGAGAAAACTTTTCATGCCACACTATGTAGGGGTTCTGATATGGATATTCTGAGATTTTATTAGTACTTTATATGGGATATAAGTGTATGTAAAGATCGTCAGAATCCAAATCCGAACACTTTGATTTTTCCCGGAAATTCACAAGATACGGAGAGAATTGAGTATAAGGTAACAGGATAAAAAGGATTTAAATTAAAGGATTATAGGAGAGGATCATAAAAGGAATATAAAATATTGAGAAAGGTTAAGGGAACCTAAGTAATAAGATCCCGGGTATGATCCCTCAAACGATAAACGAGAACGAAAGATAAGCGAACCGTAAAACAAATAAGTGACCAAGAGACAAGCTTGTACAAGAAGCCAGGGATTGTGACATCATCAAACCACAAGGTGTGGACAAGTGGGAGCATTATGACATGTGCAAGGTGACATAAGCATGACATGGGAAGGAAGGAGGTGTGGTGGCTTTGTAACCACACAAATTCAAGGGCAAGAAGGTAATTGACTAAAACAAGCACAAAAACCAAGCAACCAAGCCAAGTAAAATCATTTTCATCAAAAATCAAAAGCAACCAAGGCTTTGTTCTTCATTGCTCACGGCTTTTCACTATTCAAAAGGCAAGAGAATTCAAAAATTCAAGATCCAAGCTTCCTAAATTGGTGAGTAAATTCCCTAATCATCTTCATGCTTAGTTAGGGCTATATCATGAGTTTAAGCCATCAATTCCTTCTCAATCTTCTTCATTTAATCAAAGAAGAAGACAATGAATAGTGTTTTCAAGTTTTTTTAACTTGAACTTTTCTTGGTTTTCTTGAAGATCCAAGCATTCTTAAGACTTCTCCAAGCTTCTTAAGGCTTCCTAGCTCAACCCACCACTTCAAGGAAGGTATACCATTTTCAAACCCTAGGTTCATATATATTATAAGGTGATTTTGATGAGTAGGATGTTATTGTAGTTGTTGTTATGATTAGAGTTTGAGATTTGGAATGGTAGTGAAATGAAATGGTAATTTTGTGGTTTTGATTTAAAGAAACTTAAGAATGATTAAAGTAAAGTTTAAGCATAAGTATGAATGGTTAAATTGAATTGGTTGGGGTTGTTATGATGTGATGAGGATGGATGTTGGTTGTATGTTGGATTTGAGGTTGAATTGGGTTATGATTGTGGGTTGATTGTGAGATGATTTGGAGTTGTTTAAAATTGGGTAATCGCGTAAACATAGCCGTCGTAACGTCCGATTTTCTTTAGACTGTTTTTGTGCATAGCATTAGGACCCGAGAACCCCCTGCTAGATTATGACCACTGCCATGTTTAGATAGCTCATGTTACGAGCTTCGTTTTGATATGTAGTTCGTTCGATTCCGATGCACGGTTTAGGAGAAACGACCGTTTTAAGTAACGGCGTTTCGCGAACGAAACTTTTCCCCTCGCCTTACTTTGAAACATAGGTTAAAGACCAAAAAGGGTTAATTAATGTATGAAACATTTATGGTAAGTGTGTTAGGCAGTTGGTAAGACACTCGCGAAGGAATCGCCTTAAAACTCGTAAAGGTTAAATTATTAAAAATGGTGGAGCCGAGGGTACCCGGGTGACTTAAGCGAATTAGTGAGCGCAAAACAAGCGTTAGAGTCTAAGTTAGTTAAAGTATAGATTTACAAGTGACTTTGGTTTAATTCCAACTTACTTGTTGTTTATAGGTTACCAGACTCGTCCCGAGCCATTCGTAACCCCAGTCGCTCAGGCAAGTTTTCTACCCGTTATACTGTTGTTGTGATGTAAATATATGTATATGCATTATCTTGTGATATTGCATGATTGTTATTAGCAAATTTTGCAATATATTGGAGTATGCTAATATGGTATATATGCATGCCTGTTTCATATTCTTGAAATATATATCTGTTGGTTCATTTGATAATACCTATGCTAGAGGATAGTTGTATCTTGCATATACCCTTAGTATAGGGACCCAAAGGTGAAAATATTTTCTAAAACCGGGAGTCGAGGATCCCGAGTAGATTTTATATGGATATGGATATATATATATATATATATATATATATATATATATATATATGGTTATAGTTTTCCAAACTATTAATCGAATAAGGTTTATTCGATAACTTTAAACTTCATTTTATTATTGAATATTATTTCGAATATTATTCGAGGGCTTATGACTCTTTTATTTATTTATCTGAATATTATTTGAATATTCATTCGAAGGCTTATGACTCTTTTATATTATTTATGAATATTATTTGAATATTCATTCGAGGACTTATGACTCCTTTTATATTATTTATTGAATATTATTGAATATTCATTCGAGGACTTATGACTCCTTTTATATTATTTATTGAATATTATTTGAATATTCATTTGAGGATCTATGACTCCGATTATTTGCTGAGATATATTCTTTATTTTATTAAAGAATAAGGTGTAAATAATCAAACTTATTTTCGATTATTCAAATAAAGATAATACTTTCACATAAGTATATCTTTGGTTATTTAATACTCGTTTCAAGTATAAGTTTTAATACTTCTACTTCAATTATTTTTATAAAGATTATTCTTTATGGGAATATTAATTAAAATAATAATATTCAGTCATTTTCTAAAAATATTCTGGGGACTGATTTACTTCATTAAATCAGCCTTACTCCAAACACTCTTTAAAGTGTTTTCGAGTCTTCAAAATGATTTTTAAAAGTCAGAGCGGATCCCAAAACTCATTTTTATATTTAAGATCTTCCTTTTAAGGGGATTTAAATACTCGCTCAAAACCTGGGGAATCCGGCTCTGTGGTGTATTTTATATTCGCAACAAGGTTGCAGATTTGGTAAATGAATTGATTACTTGCCCAACGTTCGGGAAGTAAGCCCCTCTCATTGAGTCGGCATAAGCGACAGGCCGGGGTACGGTCTATTATTGTGTAAGTGGCTCAGTGGGAGTCCATCAAATGCATAAGTGGCTGAGTGGCAGTCCAGCATAGGTCTTAATTATGACCAGGGTGATGACCAGTGGGGAATTCGTCCATCTACTAGTAGAAAAGGTTACTTATTGGTATCTTTGCCTGATCAGCAAGATATCGGGTTTATGCCAAAATTCTTTTCCTTTCCAAAATTCATTGGATGTTTTAAACTCTGTTCATACTTTACATAACAGAGGTTCCAGGAAATGTTTAAGAGATATATATATGTGGATATATATATATCGGGACTAAATAAAGTATCTCGTAACTTTATTTCATTCAATAATATTTCAAAGATTGAATCTATTCAAGTCTTATCTTGTGGTCTCATCAGTGGGATGAACTTTTGAAACTGATTATAACTTGAATGGTGGTAGTTCAAGTAGTATTGGGAAAGATATAAGTATATTGGGGTATTTGGTAACCTCATCTTTTAAACTTATATCTAATTAATAATTGTCTTATGAATGACAAAGATTTTCAGAAAAACGTTGAGACAAGGTTAGATATATGAGATCACCTTGCAACGATATTTTTATACAGTTATACACTGGGATTTTGTGTATATTATGCATGGAAGAAGACTTCCAATATTTTGAAAAGTATATATGTATATATACTGAATATTTTGCGACTTCATCGCATTAAGATATCAAACTTGGTTCATTTCTTTTGACCAAGACTTTCATGAGTATTATGAGTAGGCTCATATATTGTAAATCATTATACATATTATTTTGGTGGGCTTGCTGCTCACCCTTGCTCTATTTCTTCATCACACAACAACAGTTAGGAAAGATGGCCAGACTCCAGCAGACCCAGCGTAAGCGCGTGGGAAGCGTCCCGCGTCTTCCCGTTGATGTTGTAGCTGCTATAGCTGCAGAGGTAGATCTATTGTAGATCAGACCATCTACTTTTGAGAATCAATTATGTATAACTATAACTTGTGGCAGATAATGGCAATTAACTGTAAATTTATCAAGTAATCATTTTGGGTTGTAATAACTTTTAAATTGTGGATTCAAAGACTTGTACTTATTTAAATTTCATCTCTGAGACTATAACGGGTTGTGGTGTGTGTTAGTGTGGGGTCACAGCATAAGGTCATTTATTATTAATTAAGTGAAGTGATATTGTGGAAAGAAAGACCGTGACGACCCGGATCCCCGACCCCGGATCTGGGGGTGTTACAGAAATGGTATCAGAGCTAAGCGTTATAAACCTCAGAGATGATGGGACGTAAAGATAATAAGTTCACTAAGATAATAAGAACTCTTGCCAAGTTCATAGTCGGACTACCTAACGTAGTACTGACAGTTAAAACCCTTATGGGAACCCTTATAAATGTAGCGATAGAAGCGTAGTTCGTTATCGTATAGAGTAGCGGGACTCCGAACCCTGAGGTTGAGGAGCAACAGCGCGATGATATTTTATTACTAATTGGAGATCGGATTGTGGATCCGATAGAGTGTCCTAATGCAGGACCGGATGATGTTGATATTAAGGATGTTGTCCTAGAAGGGATAGTTGCTGAAGAGGATCCCATGGAGGATCCTGACAAGAATGGATAAAGGGCCACTGATGAATTGATGACCATGGTTAGGTCAACTACCAGAGGTAGGATTGGTCGATCACTACCGGAGGTTCGTTCAAATTTGTAAAGATAGTAGCCCCCTTTAACGCGGCTTACTCATAAAACTGAGAAGTTCGAATAGATAGAGAAATGCGAGAATAGCTTTTAAGAACGGAAGCAAAGGTTGGTGACGGCCCCTATGCTGGCGTTGCCGGATGGAAAAGGAGATTTTGTGAAGTGTAGTGACGCTTCGCACAAGGGCTTAGGGTGCGTGCTTATGCAGCACGGTAAGGTAATCGCGTACATGTCAAGACAATTAAGGTAATATGAAATTCGATATCCCCGCCCATGAGCTTAGGCTCGTGGCAATAGTTTTACCCTAAAGATTGGAGGCACTACTTGTATGGAGAGAAGTGCGAGAATTACCTAAGCCATAAGTGCTCTAGTACATTCTTACGTAGAAAGAGCTCAACATACGCCAGAGGAGGCGGTTAGAGCTAATCAAGAATTATGATTGGGAGATTCTTTATCATTCGGGGAAAGCCAATATGGTGGCTGATGCCCTTAGTAAAAAGGAGAGACTCAAGATGATAATGCCTTTTGGAGAGTTTATAAGAGATTTTGAGAAAATGGAAATAGTAGTGAAGGTAACCGGAGCCGGTACCGAAAAGCTGTTTGAGATAGCAATACAGCCCGAATTATTGGAAAAGATCATATTGTGCCAGAAAAAGTTATGAGTGAAGGCAGAGAGCCAACAAATAAATATGAGATTAATACCGAGAAAGATGATAAGGGAATAATGAGGTATTCCTATAGAATTTGGGTTCCGAAAGTTCAAGAGCGTAAGGATGAGAACTTAGATGAGAGCCATAGTTTGAGGAATAAGATTTAGAGCAAACCCTGAACGTGATAGTCAGGGAGGTCGCCATCAAGATAGAAGGAACCCATAACATAATGAAGTGGAAAATGAGGATTTTAACGTATAAGATAACCCCAAGTATGGGAGAAGGATGAAACATTTCATACTAAGGAAACAGAAAGTCGAGTAAGGAAAGGAGACCCGAGACGGTACTCCTATACGATAATTTATAGACCAGTCTAGACAGAACTTAGACTATTATCCCCAACCACCACCCTGAGGAAACAATGTGGTGTGAAATTCTTTCATAACCTTTAAATCGCTAAGCTCTCAGAGTTCCAAGGAACAGGCTGACCCAGCCGAGGCAAGAGCCTGGCTAAAGGAAATATAGGAATCATTTGAGATTCTAAATGATTGATGAACCACAAAAGACTATTTTTGTCACTTACCCTCCTAAGAGAGAGACCACCCGCTGGTGAAAGGCCAAGGAAGGCACGGAGCAAGAGATTATAATAAACTGATTTAAGTTCAGTCAATTGTTTTCAGGAAAGTACTTCCCAAGGTTATGGAGATAGTGTAAAAGCTTTAGAGCCAGAACAAAGGCAGACAAGTATGATAAATTATGAATCTAAGTTGTAAAAGTTGTCAAGATTCGTTCTGAGGACACGAATCCAGAATGACGGGATGTTTGAAATCAATGCTTATATTGTGATTGATTTGTGAAATAATGATAAGAGAAAAGGAAAATAAAAAGAAACTGAAGTGGAAAGGAATATAAAGGCAATAGAGTTTGAGGAATGATAAGGGAGTTGGGTATGAGGAAACCCTAAAGACTCATAGCAATAGAAATAGAAAAGCATGTAATCGTCAGGATGATGATCCACCATGAGTAAAAATTGCTGGGTGAAGGCATAAGAGATACATATATTGTACCCCCTTTAAGTTGGGAGGATTCGAGGAAACCTTGAGATAGTTCGAAGGATAAATATTGAGACACGGATAGACTGAGGAGACAAGAAAGTAAGAAATCAGGAAAAATTGGATGAAGGAAGTGACCTTCAATAATGTGAAATGTAAGACCGGTGGCTCGATACCCAGAAAGGGAGACGCCAGGTATGAGGGATATCCCAACATTGAGATGACTGTTGAGATAAACAACAAAAGTAAATAAGGAACTGTTAAGAAGAGGTTCATGTTGAACATGACCAATATCTTCCAGAACATCCATGTTATCATTACCAAATCAGGAAAGAAAAGCGGATGACCGTTGTTATCTTTTGGAGGCCATATGGATTGACCTCAATTTGAATAAGGATGCTATTATGAAGTTAGGTATAGACTATCGAGGTGGGAATGATGAATAAGATAATCTATCAAGGATATATGACTTGATTTATCCATGGAAGGATGCATGTACCTTTTAAAGGTGGAATTAAGGATAGAACATTGGTAACTTAAAATGAATCCTAGGGGACTGCATAAAGGTTGGCATGTCACCCTTAATAGGGACAGTATGAGTTTTGACAGTATGATTGGGAAAGGGTTAAGGTAACAACAACCTTTAAGAATCAGTGGAGAAATTTTGCAGAAGTATATAGACAATGGTTCTACTATTAGTAAATGGTATTGTGATATGCCCTGTATCTAGGGAATACAGGAGGAACGATTGAAGGATAACCTTAGAGGTTTTACAAGGAGAAAGGTAATATTCAAAATTCTCAAGAATAAAAATGTTGATAAAGGAAATATGACATAATTATAATGTTGCCAAGTGGGGCACGTGTTAAACCACGAGAAAGTATGGATCGAACCAGTAATGGTCGAAATTGTTCAGGGCAATTAGGACTTAAGATAAAAAAAAATGTTGTAAGTATGATTGAGAGTCAGTCTTGACAGTGATTAGCCTCTAAAGACCGAGGCAATAACTTATGGAAAAATGGTGATATTTTTTTTCCCATCTGATTTTAAGGAAAACATCTTCACTCAAGCAGTGATCGGAAATAAGGTAGAAAATTTATTTGGAGGTGGTTAAAATGACATTGACTGTAAGGAAATTTTACTATCAGGAAAGGCCAAAGAGGTGGCCGACACTTTAAGGGTAAGAGGATAATTATAGGCGCGTGTGCCAAACGAATACAGTGATGATGGTTAAAAATGTGAAGGTTAAATTATGGTTTGGAAGATTGACATTCCTTCTGATGACTGTGCAATACCCAACCGTAATAGTAGTTGGTAAAGGTTTAATTCGTGTAATCGCCATGAACGGGCTATCTATCTTAGAAGGTCCTATCTTGAGATAATCCAGGACCATGTTTCAAAAAGGACTAGATGAACCCTTGAGTTAATTCTTCTATTTAGGGCGTATGATTAAGAATAGTATTAACCTGCTATCGTTGCTTTGATTGAAACTCTTCTGCACTTTTATCTGCTTCATGTCATGAAAGTACATCAGAATTTGGAGTGTTCTTCATGAATTATGAATGGTGATTATGTTACCTCCTTAGAAGAATTCGATACGATATGTATGGACTCCGTATGGTTAGCTATTAAAACTTCATGGAAAATGAATGACTACAGTAGGTCAGTGGTGGACCATAGTAAGGCAGCAATGATTCTGCGAGTATCGAGCTGATTACAACCGTGAGAGTTGTATTGGAATAGGTGTCGAGATTGAGTACCACTAATCGGGTCGTGGTAGTGTATAAGTTATCATTGATAGACTAATTAAGTAGAGTATCTACCTAGTGAATTATTATTCTTTCTTATCAATAAGAGAGTCGTATTATTATACGAGGAAGGTTGCGGTGCGATCATAGAATTCTAGTAACGATGATGTATATAATAAGATCCCAGATTCGATTTTCGATGTCGAGGGAGTTTCAAAGGTGATTGTGTATAAGCTCGAGGAAGAGCATGGGTCCATAGAATGATGGACGGGATAGCAAAAATATTTAGGCACGCGAAATACGATGCTATAATACTTGATGCTGATATAAATACGTCTATGTTTTGTTCTCCTATGACAAACCTCTATAGTTCAGAGGTAGATTCCAAGCCAGATATTTTATGGCAATAAATTTTTTATATGAATATACAATTCTCTTCAATTCGTTCTTTTCTCTTCTTTTCATTTCATGTAAGCTGAGAAGAACAACCCTTCCAGAAGGGGAGGTATTGCCGAATGACTATCTATCTGTGTGATAGAAGCCTAGTAGGATACCAACTATTGTTTAATTGCTTGTCAAGTACTAAAGGCTGGCCACCTTCTGTACTAACTATGCGAGATAACAAGTGTTCATGATCATAGTGATCTCTCAATAAATTCTTTTACTTCTATATGAAGGATTAAGCTTTCGAAAATAGAAACAGCTAAAAAAAAAGGAGTAATAAAGTGGTGGTAGTATGCGGAATGGGAACACATTCGTGATACTAAGGTTGACGTGGTTATTAAAAGGTTACAGAACGCTAACAAGCAAAAGTATAACCCGTATAATATTAGGAACGGAAGGTAGTAGCGATTACGAACTGGAAAAGAATGGGTATTGAGAAGCAGAAGCTCTAATGATAAAAGCTATAATGAGAGTCTGTGCAATAGACTTGAAAGAATTTGGAATGATCACTTAATTCGGATTGAGTTATCTTACGACAATAGATCATATGTCATTATCGAGATGTCGCCTTATGAGATTCTTGAGGGAAGATAATGTCGATCTCCCTTATGTTAGGATGAAGTTGTAGAGCGTAAGATGCTCGGACCCGCAGTAGTCCAAAGGACCAAGGATATGATAGATCTAATCAGAGGACGGCTGGTAGTAACCCAAGATGGACATGATAAGTATGTTGATTTGACACGAAAGGATAAAGAGTATGAAATAGGGGACCTAGTAATGTTATAGGTATCCCTTGGAAAGGATTGATGAGGTTCGGAAAGAAAGAAAAGCTAAGTCTACAATTTGTTGGACCCTTGGATATATTAGGACATTTGGGAAGTTAGCATATGAGCTAACCCTACCCCCGAACCTGTAGCAAGTTCATAACGTGTTCCACGTATCAATGTTAAGGAAGTGTATTCGGATGCCAGATAAATAGAGGCATATGAGCGCATAGATATGCAACCAGACGTAACCTATATGGAGCAACCAGGAAGGGTATAAAGTAAAAAGGAACGAGTGCTTAGGAGAAGGGTTATCAAACTAGTAAGAGTTTGATGGTAGAACCACAATGTGGGAAAATTTACTCGAGAGTTAGAAAGTGCAATGCTAAGAGAGTATCCCTATTCACTTTCTATCTGATTCCGGGACGGAATCCTTTTAAGGAGGGGAGACTGTAATAACCCCAATTTTTGGGAAATTTTTGAAACCCTTATGAATAGTGTTTTTGCTGAATGAGAAAACTTTTCATGCCACACTATGTAGGGGTTCTGATATGGATATTCTGAGATTTTATTAGTACTTTATATGGGATATAAGTGTATGTAAAGATCGTCAGAATCCAAATCCGAACACTTTGATTTTTCCCGGAAATTCACAAGATACGGAGAGAATTGAGTATAAGGTAACAGGATAAAAAGGATTTAAATTAAAGGATTATAGGAGAGGATCATAAAAGGAATATAAAATATTGAGAAAGGTTAAGGGAACCTAAGTAATAAGATCCCGGGTATGATCCCTCAAACGATAAACGAGAACGAAAGATAAGCGAACCGTAAAACAAATAAGTGACCAAGAGACAAGCTTGTACAAGAAGCCAGGGATTGTGACATCATCAAACCACAAGGTGTGGACAAGTGGGAGCATTATGACATGTGCAAGGTGACATAAGCATGACATGGGAAGGAAGGAGGTGTGGTGGCTTTGTAACCACACAAATTCAAGGGCAAGAAGGTAATTGACTAAAACAAGCACAAAAACCAAGCAACCAAGCCAAGTAAAATCATTTTCATCAAAAATCAAAAGCAACCAAGGCTTTGTTCTTCATTGCTCACGGCTTTTCACTATTCAAAAGGCAAGAGAATTCAAAAATTCAAGATCCAAGCTTCCTAAATTGGTGAGTAAATTCCCTAATCATCTTCATGCTTAGTTAGGGCTATATCATGAGTTTAAGCCATCAATTCCTTCTCAATCTTCTTCATTTAATCAAAGAAGAAGACAATGAATAGTGTTTTCAAGTTTTTTTAACTTGAACTTTTCTTGGTTTTCTTGAAGATCCAAGCATTCTTAAGACTTCTCCAAGCTTCTTAAGGCTTCCTAGCTCAACCCACCACTTCAAGGAAGGTATACCATTTTCAAACCCTAGGTTCATATATATTATAAGGTGATTTTGATGAGTAGGATGTTATTGTAGTTGTTGTTATGATTAGAGTTTGAGATTTGGAATGGTAGTGAAATGAAATGGTAATTTTGTGGTTTTGATTTAAAGAAACTTAAGAATGATTAAAGTAAAGTTTAAGCATAAGTATGAATGGTTAAATTGAATTGGTTGGGGTTGTTATGATGTGATGAGGATGGATGTTGGTTGTATGTTGGATTTGAGGTTGAATTGGGTTATGATTGTGGGTTGATTGTGAGATGATTTGGAGTTGTTTAAAATTGGGTAATCGCGTAAACATAGCCGTCGTAACGTCCGATTTTCTTTAGACTGTTTTTGTGCATAGCATTAGGACCCGAGAACCCCCTGCTAGATTATGACCACTGCCATGTTTAGATAGCTCATGTTACGAGCTTCGTTTTGATATGTAGTTCGTTCGATTCCGATGCACGGTTTAGGAGAAACGACCGTTTTAAGTAACGGCGTTTCGCGAACGAAACTTTTCCCCTCGCCTTACTTTGAAACATAGGTTAAAGACCAAAAAGGGTTAATTAATGTATGAAACATTTATGGTAAGTGTGTTAGGCAGTTGGTAAGACACTCGCGAAGGAATCGCCTTAAAACTCGTAAAGGTTAAATTATTAAAAATGGTGGAGCCGAGGGTACCCGGGTGACTTAAGCGAATTAGTGAGCGCAAAACAAGCGTTAGAGTCTAAGTTAGTTAAAGTATAGATTTACAAGTGACTTTGGTTTAATTCCAACTTACTTGTTGTTTATAGGTTACCAGACTCGTCCCGAGCCATTCGTAACCCCAGTCGCTCAGGCAAGTTTTCTACCCGTTATACTGTTGTTGTGATGTAAATATATGTATATGCATTATCTTGTGATATTGCATGATTGTTATTAGCAAATTTTGCAATATATTGGAGTATGCTAATATGGTATATATGCATGCCTGTTTCATATTCTTGAAATATATATCTGTTGGTTCATTTGATAATACCTATGCTAGAGGATAGTTGTATCTTGCATATACCCTTAGTATAGGGACCCAAAGGTGAAAATATTTTCTAAAACCGGGAGTCGAGGATCCCGAGTAGATTTTATATGGATATGGATATATATATATATATATATATATATATATATATATATTTATATATATATATATGGTTATAGTTTTCCAAACTATTAATCGAATAAGGTTTATTCGATAACTTTAAACTTCATTTTATTATTGAATATTATTTCGAATATTATTCGAGGGCTTATGACTCTTTTATTTATTTATCTGAATATTATTTGAATATTCATTCGAAGGCTTATGACTCTTTTATATTATTTATGAATATTATTTGAATATTCATTCGAGGACTTATGACTCCTTTTATATTATTTATTGAATATTATTGAATATTCATTCGAGGACTTATGACTCCTTTTATATTATTTATTGAATATTATTTGAATATTCATTTGAGGATCTATGACTCCGATTATTTGCTGAGATATATTCTTTATTTTATTAAAGAATAAGGTGTAAATAATCAAACTTATTTTCGATTATTCAAATAAAGATAATACTTTCACATAAGTATATCTTTGGTTATTTAATACTCGTTTCAAGTATAAGTTTTAATACTTCTACTTCAATTATTTTTATAAAGATTATTCTTTATGGGAATATTAATTAAAATAATAATATTCAGTCATTTTCTAAAAATATTCTGGGGACTGATTTACTTCATTAAATCAGCCTTACTCCAAACACTCTTTAAAGTGTTTTCGAGTCTTCAAAATGATTTTTAAAAGTCAGAGCGGATCCCAAAACTCATTTTTATATTTAAGATCTTCCTTTTAAGGGGATTTAAATACTCGCTCAAAACCTGGGGAATCCGGCTCTGTGGTGTATTTTATATTCGCAACAAGGTTGCAGATTTGGTAAATGAATTGATTACTTGCCCAACGTTCGGGAAGTAAGCCCCTCTCATTGAGTCGACATAAGCGACAGGCCGGGGTACGGTCTATTATTGTGTAAGTGGCTCAGTGGGAGTCCATCAAATGCATAAGTGGCTGAGTGGCAGTCCAGCATAGGTCTTAATTATGACCAGGGTGATGACCAGTGGGGAATTCGTCCATCTACTAGTAGAAAAGGTTACTTATTGGTATCTTTGCCTGATCAGCAAGATATCGGGTTTATGCCAAAATTCTTTTCCTTTCCAAAATTCATTGGATGTTTTAAACTCTGTTCATACTTTACATAACAGAGGTTCCAGGAAATGTTTAAGAGATATATATATGTGGATATATATATATCGGGACTAAATAAAGTATCTCGTAACTTTATTTCATTCAATAATATTTCAAAGATTGAATCTATTCAAGTCTTATCTTGTGGTCTCATCAGTGGGATGAACTTTTGAAACTGATTATAACTTGAATGGTGGTAGTTCAAGTAGTATTGGGAAAGATATAAGTATATTGGGGTATTTGGTAACCTCATCTTTTAAACTTATATCTAATTAATAATTGTCTTATGAATGACAAAGATTTTCAGAAAAACGTTGAGACAAGGTTAGATATATGAGATCACCTTGCAACGATATTTTTATACAGTTATACACTGGGATTTTGTGTATATTATGCATGGAAGAAGACTTCCAATATTTTGAAAAGTATATATGTATATATACTGAATATTTTGCGACTTCATCGCATTAAGATATCAAACTTGGTTCATTTCTTTTGACCAAGACTTTCATGAGTATTATGAGTAGGCTCATATATTGTAAATCATTATACATATTATTTTGGTGGGCTTGCTGCTCACCCTTGCTCTATTTCTTCATCACACAACAACAGTTAGGAAAGATGGCCAGACTCCAGCAGACCCAGCGTAAGCGCGTGGGAAGCGTCCCGCGTCTTCCCGTTGATGTTGTAGCTGCTATAGCTGCAGAGGTAGATCTATTGTAGATCAGACCATCTACTTTTGAGAATCAATTATGTATAACTATAACTTGTGGCAGATAATGGCAATTAACTGTAAATTTATCAAGTAATCATTTTGGGTTGTAATAACTTTTAAATTGTGGATTCAAAGACTTGTACTTATTTAAATTTCATCTCTGAGACTATAACGGGTTGTGGTGTGTGTTAGTGTGGGGTCACAGCATAAGGTCATTTATTATTAATTAAGTGAAGTGATATTGTGGAAAGAAAGACCGTGACGACCCGGATCCCCGACCCCGGATCTGGGGGTGTTACAATTTTCAGCTGAAATTTTCCCATAAATAATATTATTATTATCCCATTTATTATTCTCATTAATAATTAAAACACCTTTTAATTATTAATCCTTTTTCTAAACACTTTAGAAATAATTCTCTCTCTTGATTTAATTTCCAAAAATTAAATCCTTAATTAATAATATTAAGAACTTTTCTTAATTAATTTATAATCAATTAAATCTCATTTAATCAATTATTAAATTTGCCAATTAATTATTTATTTCACATATAAATAATTATTAGCCATTATTAATTAATTCCTCCACCATTAAATCATTCTCTTTTTATGGTGTGACCTTGTAGGTTCAATATTAAGCCGGTAGTAGAAAAAAATAATAATAAAACTATTTTATCATTATTTATATAAATTCTCTAATTTATTAAATATGATTAATTAATTAATCACATTTATTCTACATCGTGAGGGATACTTCTCAGCATATCGCGACTATCCGGATAATATGAATTCACTGCTTAGAATACCAAGAACCTATTCAGTGAATAGTTACCGTACAATAAACTCCTTCTACCCTATAATGTCCCGATTAAATACAGGGCATGGATCTCGTGTCAAGCCTATCTAATTCAAATACTTGCTTACCATTTACTATGCGTAGTTCTATGCAAATTAGAAACTCCTTTCTAATTTCATTCACTCTGGCCAGAGATTCCTGAACTAGCATAAGTGGATCAGCCTTGAACATTCGCTTCCTTCACTGGAAGGGGTAGATCCTTTATTGATCATACACTATCTTCGTGTACAAATTCCTATACCCAGTAGAGCCCTAATAACTGTCCCTGGAGACTAAGAACTAAACCAAAGCATAGTTCAGTGTACACAAGATGACTATGATGACCTCAAGTCTAAGGATACTTGTACAACTATCACTATGTGAACAACTGCTGACACGTGAGTGAACTCCATCAGTTGTTCAGCTGTGCGAGTCATGTTCAGTGAACTTATTCTATAATAAGCACCTACATACTAGCTATAGTGTCACCACACAAATGTCTATGAGAACAGACATCCTTCATAATAAAGCAAGCATAGTATGTACCGATCTTTGCAGATTATTAATTACCAGTTAGTAATCCTATGATCAGGAACTATTTAAGTTTAGAGTTATCATCTTTTAGGTCTCACTATTATGATCTCATCATAATCCATAAAAAGCTTTACTCTAAACTATGGTATATCTTATTTAAACACTTAAATAGATAGAGCCCGTAATAAAAACAAAACAAGTCTTTTATTAATATAATGAAATTAAAACAGATTACACAAGAAGTTATTCCTAAATCCTAATACATGATTGGACTTAGGACATATTCCTTTCACAGGCATCCTACAACCGAACAGCTCCTTCGATATCTCATATCGAGCTGTCCTCCCTGCCACATCATACAACTCTTGTAGATGCATTAGGATAGTGTGAGCATCGATATGCTCATGTTGCTTCTGTAGCTCAATGTTCATGGAAGCTAGCATGATGCATTGAGCAACATTTGCATCATCTATCCACTTACGATACACAACATGTTCATCATTATGTGCATCACTAGCAGGTTCAGTAGGCTTAGGTGAGTCAATCACGTATTCCAGCTTCTCAATCCTGAGAACAATTCTCAAGTTTCGAAGCCAGTCAGCATAATTAGGACCAGTCAATTTGTGAGCATCCAGTATGCTCCTGAGTGATAGTGCATAAGATATAACGTACAAAGTAAATCTGTAAATGATAAACACATAACAACACTTAGCAAATATTCGATTTCATTTTAAAACACTATATGAATCGGGTCTTTATTCATAAGTGGCTCCCACTAGTTTACCTAATTTATTCAACCCCCTACGTGAAAAAATTAAGCATTCATAATGCTAGTGGGAATAGGGATCCTACATTCCATTACACAACCCCGGTTGTAGCACGAACCACCATGTAATGTTCAATAGGCAGACAACTCTTGTCAATTACATCTTATGTTATTCCCTAATCAAAATTTAGCCTCTTGAATAATTGAGTCTCAGCTGTGGCACGACAAACTCAATATTCTAAGTCAAGTCTAACCCAACATTCCGTACAGTTGAATCAGTCCCCAAAGGCCCACGGCTGTGGCACGTACCGACCTTTAGATTCTTATTCAATGTACACATCTCTATGTAATAGACAAGTATTTCTTATTTCGAAATCAAAGCCCTCGGCTATAGCACGAACCGACAATGATTCAAAAATAAGAACTACTTTCTATCATGTTGGAAGGCTATGACCGACACAAGCCCGTTGTATCATTGGCCAATTACTACTTGATATTATTTAATTTTAGAGGGATTATATTACGTTACAATCATAATCATATTATAAAGAGATTCTTCCTTTTAAATTAAATATTTCAAATCAATAATCAATAATCAGATGATTCCCAGATCGGGTGGAGCACTGTCAAGAGGCGTCACTTAATAACCCTTTCTTACAGATAGAAATATGTTGTTGACAGAATCATACTTTCTCTCATATCGAAAATTCATATTCAATTACGTGTTTCACAAACACAAGAATCTCATGATTGTATTCATAATATTGTTATTAAGTTTATGAAACAATTTCACTATACTAGGTTGTCTAACAAACGCCTTATGTTCATTTAAGTTCACCTAAATCTATCATCGCATGATAAACTAAGCATATATCAAATATATAAACATGAATAAACATCAAGGTAGGCATGTTACATCATCTAGCATATTAATCTAAGCATTATACATCTCTATGTATCACATGAAGCATTTAAAAGCAATTAAAACAGTTAAAAACAGCTTTAAAACACTTTCGGAAATATAAATAGTTCAAAACTTTTATATAAACTAAAATTGATCACTCCATTAGATCCGTCTCGGAAAAACAAATCCAACGGTATATTGCACGCCTAAAACGGAGTTACGAAACTCCCAGAAAATCAATTTTAATTTGGAAAGTCGGGCTGTAACGCATTACAGGAACGCGTTACAAGCCCTGTAACGCATTCCGGTGATGCGTTACAACCCTTTTAACCAATTAAAAGGTGTAACGCATTCCGTGAATGCGTCACAGGATGTAACGCATTCCCGGAATGCGCGACACCGCTTTATTTTTTTTATTTTTTTTCTTTTCTGCGAAACGCCGCCGCTTTCCTTCTCGACTAGCGTGCCGCCGTACCTGACTGTTCCTTGTACCTTTGCTTTGCTGTGTCTTTAATACCGTGCCATTCAATAGGTAATAGCAACCACAACAGATATATTGCAGATGATACAAATATATATATATATATATATATACTATATATACATATATTTACTTATTAAATTACGAATTTAATTGCAACAACTTCAAAAATTCATAATAAAAAATCTATACATCATAAAATTATGAAAAAAATACCCAGACGATCTACAACACTTGTAGAACCCAGATCAACATTCAAAATTATTCTGAGAAACGATTTCTCATCAGACAAAATTAATCCATGATATAACTTGTAAAAATCATAATTAATTCATACAATCACATAAAATTCTGAAATTTTTACCACAGATCTATATGCATACAACCTAAGCTCTGATACCATTGTTGGATTTTAATCGCACCGGGGCATGGTAAAACACTTTTACACACATAAAATCCAAATAAAAGCATATAAATCGTGGTAAAAACGAGGGGATCGATTACTAACCTTTAATATGCGATCCAAAAGCAACGTTCGGAGATCCTTAGCAGCTGCTCCTCAAACGTGAAGCATTCCACCGGTATCCACCAAGAAAACGACGTTAAGGAGGAGGAGGAGGTGGAGAGAATTAGGTTTTCTAAAACTTTTGGGTTTTTGGGTTCGAATAAAAAATAGGGTCTATAATAGTATATTTATAGGCAAAAATTTCAGCTGAAATTTTCACATAAATATTATTATTATCCCATTTATTATTCTCATTAATAATTAAAACACCTTTTAATTATTAATCCTTTTTCTAAACACTTTAGAAATAATTCTCTCTCTTGATTTAATTTCCAAAAATTAAATCCTTAATTAATAATATTAAGAAATTTTCTTAATTAATTTATAATCAATTAAATCTCATTTAATCAATTATTAAATTTTCCAATTAATTATTTATTTCATAAATAAATAATTATTAGCCATTATTAATTAATTCCTCCACCATTAAATCATTCTCTTTTTATGGTGTGACCCTGTAGGTTCAATATTAAGCCGGTAGTAGAAATAAATAATAATAAAACTATCATTATTTATATAAATTCTCTAATTTATTAAATATGATAAATTAATTAATCACATTTATTCTACATCGTGAGGGATACTTCTCAGCATATCGCGACTATCCGGATAATATGAATTCACTGCTTAGAATACTAAGAACCTATTCAGTGAATAGTTACCGTACAATAAACTCCTTCTACCCTACAATGTCCCGATAAAATACAAGGCATGGATCTCGTGTCAAGCCTATCTAATTTAATCACTTGCTTACCATTTACTATGCGTAGTTCTATGCAAATTAGAAACTCCTTTCTAATTTCATTCACTCTGCCCAGAGATTCCTGAACTAGCATAAGTGGATCAGCCTTGAACATTCGCTTCCTTCACTGGAAGGGGTAGATCCTTTATTGATCATACACTATCTTCGTGTACAAATTCCTATACCCAGTAGAGCCCTAATAATTGTCCCTGGAGACTAAGAACTAAACCAAAGCATAGTTCAGTGTACACAAGATGACTATGATGACCTCAAGTCTAAGGATACTTGTACAACTATCACTATGTGAACAACTGCTGACACGTGAGTGAACTCCATCAGTTGTTCAGCTGTTCGAGTCATGTTCAGTGAACTTATTCTATAATAAGCACCTACATACTAGCTATAGTGTCACCACACAAATGTCTATGAGAACAGACATCCTTCATAATGAAGCAAGCATAGTATGTACCGATCTTTGCGGATTATTAATTACCAGTTAGTAATCCTACGACCAGAAACTATTTAAGTTTAGAGTTATCATCTTTTAGGTCTCACTATTATGATCTCATCATAATCCATAAAAAGCTTTACTCTAAACTATGGTATATCTTATTTAAACACTTAAATAGATAAAGCCCGTAAAAATAAAACAAGTCTTTTATTAATATCAATGAAATCAAAATAGATTACATAAAAGTTATTCCTAAATCCTCGTACATAATTGGACTTAGGACATATTCCTTTCAAGGACGACCACTTGCTGATTGAGAAGATAAGAGAACAAATTTAAACTCATCATGTTCATTGTCTTTGAAGCGCTCACGTGTAATATGAAATTGCCTAACCAAATCATTATACTGATTTAAAATTTTCATCAAAGCTTCAACAATGCTCTCGTCAATTTCATCTTTGCATCCACCTATTAGATTCATCCTATTATTCAGTTCATTTTCAGTATCATAAATGTATACTTGACAAAATTTGGGAGATTCACCATCTGCCGGAAGCATACTACCAAGAAGATGAAGATTTTGACCTTTGACCTTAAAGCAATAAGGTGCTCCTCCATTGTTAATTTTGTGATCTATTTTACCACCACTGGAACACATCGCAAATAATGAATTGTAAAGATGATGGTTTAACTTGAAGTGGATTGTCCTGTCATTTCCATATAGTACTGATCTTAGAGGCTCAGGAGGTTGTTTCTCAGGTGGGAGCTGAACCTGTCCATTCTTGCAACATAGAGAGAAGGTAGGCAAACTGTTTTTGTTGGATTTGTTGTTCCGTTCCATGTTCCACATATGGGCACCACACTTAACACATGTTGAGGTTGGTGGACCAATATTAACATAACCCTCCAAAAGATCAATCCCAGGTAAATCCACGGGTTCAGCTTCTGCAGTATTACCAAAATAGAAAAGTACATTAATTAAATTTATTTAATTACGTGCGACAAACCTGCATATTTTTGAACAAACTAATGATAAAAATACCTTCATCAAAAAGTTGTTCTTCCACATGTGTTCCATCATATGCTTCATCAAAATTATTAATCAGGTTGGCAGCCACGGGAAAAGGTAATTGACTGTTGCTCATATCGGAGTTCTGCCTAAGTGAAACATCTGTAATTAAATTGGAAAATAAGAATATTGATAATGATGGCCAGTCCTGGAAATAAGATGAAGATGACAAAATTCAACTTCTCATACTCTATGAAGCAGGATCAATATTCTCCTTTGTTTTTTCTTTGTTACATAGTATTGTAGATATGTTAGGGCCTCTGTAATGTCTCTTCGATTCTATTGAAAAGTGACAATCTTATAGAAATGTATTCAAAAATATAATATTTGTAATAATTCCTTATCTCATATATCGTGTTTAAAAATGGAAGAAAACTATTACCTGATATGTCAAATTCATCATGAGCCTTTGAAGTTTATTTTTTTGCAATATATGATTTGACACTTGAAGGTGGAGTGGTACCTAAAAAAACCACTTCGTTATGGAAATATGTACAGCATAATAATGGACTACTACAGAAAATGGAATAAGAATTGAAAACTTAGGATTAAATATACATGATATGTGTGTGTTGTTATTGGAAAGTGGTGTGTGATTTATTATTGCTTGACCAAAGCTTAAGCCAAACAAAATCAATTAAAAAATCTAATAAATTAAAAAACCAAACCCATAAATCATGATCTTTAACTTTATTTGCATACAGCCACATAAGGTGTTATACAAACATGGTTAAATAACGTATCATAAATCGGTGGGCAAAAGTATGAATAAAGTTTCAAACTAACATACATGTGCTGGCATTGTGAGATCTCGATGACATAATTGGTGTATTGTTGCTTGATGCGGAAAATGTTGAGATATTTTGGTAGGAGTTGATCCTACAAATATCAGTTTGTAAACCATAACATCAACTTAAGTATAATATACATATATGTTATCTGGATTGAGAAAGGATTAACAACTAAACACTCACGATTAGTTATACAGGATAGTATTGGGCTGCTATTGCAATGCGGACTATAATTCAGTTGAGCTTTACCTGAGTCTGATAAAAAAAACAAAGTAGAAATACACATTATTTCGATTAACAAACTTGTAGAACGTGATTTGGCAATATGATATATCAATGCAAAATACTATATATTAACTACATGTTGTCTACATAACATACAACTATTGGCAATGTGAGATCTCGATGACATTATAGTAGAGGTTTTGTAGATGTAGAATGTCTTCTTAAATCACTTTGCTGAGAACCTGATAATTGAAGAATGATATAAGATCAAAGATTAATTGCAATGATAAATTATAGAATATATATGATAACACAATGTCATCAAGAAACAAACCCAGGCTATTTGAAGCAAAATTCTCTTTATTTGTACTTACTGATTGAACTGCATAATAATAAATGGATATGGAAAATCCGACAATGAACGATGAATTGCTACGTAATATGTTAATATATGCTGCAAATACAGAATACCTTGAATTTCCAGGCCATTATGATTCATGTTGAGCAACCTATTACGTAGAAACATGTCCAAAGCTGAATCACGACCTCGACAAACCGGGCTCACAAATTGAATTTATGCATTATTAAACACAATCATTCTAAGCTATATTACAGATCTTTCAATTATTGAATAAAAGATACATATTGTAGTCACCAGACATGGTAGATGCTTCGATAGTTGTCACAGGCTCAGAGATATTTCATCGGCTATCTGTTCTGTTCTCATCCAGAGGTTGGAGAATCGGATCGCATATCTGTCCACGACCTCGTCGCTTAACAGCTGAAAGGAATAATAAATGTGACAACGATGACTACAAACTATCAATAACAACGTTTAAAGAAAATAAAGAGATAGTATGATTATACAGACTCATACCAGGACCGTTGTCATCAAAGGTAGTAGAACGTTTGCTCCCATTCATAGCTTATTTGTTACTCCCTCCATCCCATTGATTTATCTACGTTTATTATTTACACTCATTTCGAGACTTCTATAAAATATAGTTTCATAATATTTTTTTCTAATTTTTTTTTCGAATAAAAGTTTAAACATAAAACTTTTATACAAAATTTAAAAAAAATAAAAATATAATGGAAATATACTTTAAACGAGTATTGAAAAGCGTGCCAAAAAGTGATGTAGATAATTCAATGGGACAGAGGGAGTATGTAATTAGTCCGCTCAATACAACCGTTTAAGAAAACAAAGAAGAAATGTCGTGATAATGCAGATTCATACCAGGTCCAAGGTCATGAAAGATAGTAGGACGTTTGCTCTCGTTCAAAGCTTCAACGTTATGCGATGAGCCCAGCGATAATCATTACTGCAAAACAAAAAAATAGGTTTGGTTAAACATTATCGAACATAAAATTACAAAATAGATAACAAAAAACGGGTAATACAAAATCGATAGCAGATGATGATGTATACAATTATTCTTATTCATGTATATGGCGTGTAAAAAAGAAGAAGAATATAATGATTATCAAGGAAAGTAGTAATGATTTTTGAATTTGAATTAATGATGACATGATTTGTGAATCTGTAATTGATTGAGTATAAAAACAAATCAATATTAATAATATGTTTGATCTTTTTAAAATTCAAATGTGGTTTTTTAATAATTATAAATACCATTTAAAATATGAATACTTCATGGATCTTTGCATTTTTGTATAGTAATTAGTTGATTTAGGAATATGGGTCGACCACTGGTCAAATTTTGAAAATATGGGTCAAAATAATTACAAATGGCCATTTTTAGTATAAATTTTTAGGAGTTTTTAATAGTGCTCATTAAGATATAATGGATATAGACCAGACCAATTAACTTCATTAATATGAATTATTTTGAATTGTGTTAAAAAACAAATTCATATGAGATTAGATAAAAAGAACAATATCATATTTTTGTAAAATTAAGGCTTGTTTACTGCCGATAAAAATGAGAATAAATAATAAGAGGCTCATTTACTTTATTTCAATCTTTTGTCTTTGTTACATTACTTCTTTGGGAGCTATGTATCCAGAGATGCATAAAATATATTATAATGAGTTGAATCTTGTCGATATTAGCTTGTACTTGTAGCCGTCCCTTGTACTTTGCTTCTTTCTGCAGATAGCATGTGAGAATATTTATTGGTTTACATATAAGATGATTATTGTCATTAATAATATTATTTCCCATTCCTCTTTTCTGTCTTAAATATTTATCTTTACAAGACTTCTGTTTAATAATATAATATTATAATATATGTAACACAAGGCTGGATCTAGACTTGGAGAGTGCACAATGGAATAATCGTACATGTTTTTTTTTTATCTTTATTAGAGAGAAATGCGTTTAATATATGTAAATAATAAAAGTTATTAAAATTAAAAAATGAAAAACAGCTACTTTTCGATATAATTGTCATTCTGCATAAACTAGGCAGTGTCAACCTCTCATAGAAGGAGTATCAAAGTTATCAACCTCTCACTCTCACTTTTTCAGTACCTCCGTTTGGCTAATCCATAAATAAATGATTTGAAGTGATATATGAATACAAGTTGGAAAATTATTTTCATGTAATAAATAGGAAAACGATTTAAAGTCAAATAAACAATTTAAAGCCAAAAATCGGTAAGAGGCACTTTTTTAAATATTTTTTCTTAAATAACTTTATTTGATAAATATTTATAGTATCGATCAAATAAATGATCGGTTTACCAATTCTTTTTATATTTATAGTAACTGATAAGTTATCCATAATATAAAATTACCCACACACACATTAACTTACATTTTTTACCTTTAATTTATCGCTTAAGTTTAGATTATAAATAAATACTTTTATTTATCAAAAGGCGTCCAATTACATTCACTTTCCCTCATTTTACACTCGATTTGTCAAAGGATATAATGACAATGATTTGCCATAACAGCAGATGGTATATTGGCAAACAGTTTTTCTCGATAAATTATATATATAGGTAAATGATTAATTATATATATAGATAAATGATTAAATAAAACTTAAATTTAAAATAGAAAATAGAAATTGATCTAATTATTAGAACAATTTAATTTAATGACCAGTAAAAGTATCACACCCAATTATTCTGTAACTTCCAACACACAATCTCTCAGTTTTTTTCCTCCGTTTTTAATTTGATTTTTCCGTCAAACGGTAAGTTTTTTTTATCTGACTTCACTATATTTTTTTCATCTCTCAACGAATAATTTGCATATCATATATTTATAATTAGAAGTAATTCAACCAACAAATATTTGGTTTATAGTTTCTATTTTAAAACTGATTTTTATTAGACTAGCCATATATATTTATTTATTTTGTTATATTAAAGACGAAATAATGAAAATTTGGTTGTTAGTCGGTCTGGTCACCATAATTATAATAATAATTTAAATAAAATATTCTAAAAAATAGATAAATATTCACAACAAAATTATAATATGTCTAATAAATTTGGTTTAAATAAAAAATGCATCTGAATTGGCGTAGACAAAATTATACTATTGATCAAATCTTAAATAAAAAAATAAAAATAAAATGCATATAGTTGGTAGGATTTGAAGGTTCGGGCTAAAATAAAATAATAAAGACTATTGATCCCTTAAAAACATTATACTACTGGACCGAGTTAAAACAAAATAAAAATTTGAAAGAAAATTCGTTTGGTCAATATAATGTCATAAGACTAAAATAAATTTTTATATATAATCTATTCGGTCCAAAATAATATAATATTCACCTTGATCTAAAATAAAATTAAAGAAAAAACTAAATATAATTAGTCGAATTTGGTTGATATTAAGAGACTAAAGCTAAAACAAAGATTTGATGCATCATTCTAAAACAAAATAATAAATACTACCGATTTGACTACAAAAATATATTATTGAATCGGACTAAAATAAAATTAAAATTTGAAAGGTAATTCCTTTTTAGATATAATGTCATCATGCTAAAAATAAAATATATTATTTATTCGATTTAAAACAAAATAATATTCGCCTAGAGTTAAAATTAAATTAAAACCAAAGTAATTATAATTAGCCGGATATGGTAGATATAACTAGTCTGGGCCTAAAAAATAATGTTTATTATTGATTAATTTTTAATTAATTTTTTCCTTTAGTCGGTGAACTTTTTTTATAAAATAATTTCATCATATTTTTCTCTATTCCCCTGTCAATGTACATAGCATATTTGCTATATTTTGATAACAAATCAGTATTTAAATTTACCTGAATCACTAATAGTAGATTTTGGTGATTCTAATAAGCATAATTAGTAATTTACCGCTGAAATATACCAATTATGATATTAATACTGATTGTTGAATGATGTAAAAAAATAGAGTGAAATTAGATTTTAAAAAGAGTTCACCAATTCACGGGAAAAATTCAATTAAAAATGAAGGGAATTAGTTATAGTTGTGTGTGGTAAAATATATTTAAATTGAGTGTCATGTAGTTTGTAGTTTGTATTTTAATTTAATTTGTATTGAATTAAGACTATATATAAATATATAAAAATTATATTTTCATTAAAAAGTCGAAAAACTATTATTTATAAGTTTTTTTTTCCGAACCTATTGAAATAAGTTAGTTAAAAATTTACAGTTACACCTAGATGAAATAATAATCGATAAAGTAATAACCCGGCTAAAATAATATTTTTCCCCTGTCCCAATATAATAGACACATTGTATATTTTTTTTTTTGCTAAATCACATTGTATATTTACTCCCGATAAAGTAATAAACTCGATAAAATAATAATTTCTTCTTGGTTCCGATCCTATTATTTTAAAAAGATTTAACAGTAAAATTTACAAGCAATACAATACGAAATTGTGTATTTTTTTAAGCAGTAATAATATCTTAAAATGATTCTTTTTTGAATTTTATACCAATAGGTTGAAAAACTTTAAATAATGAAATGAAAAAGTATAGAAATGTAGTATTGTACAGAGTTGAGACAGAGCATATATAGTCAGCGTCAAAGAAGTGAGTTTCCACTTTTAATTTTTTTGAATAAACAAGATGACACATCCACATGTCCCATCTACGTTGTTCTCCCCAACACAATAGTAGTAGGAGTATTATTCAGATTCTCCACACACCTATACACACACACCTATACATACACCATTCCCCAAACCCCATTATTTTCTCTCTCTACAATGTTAATCTCTCCACACCCATTACACCTTTCTCTCTCATCCCATCATCTTGAATGGCATCCTTAACTCCAGGCACTCTCTCCTCTCTCCTCTCCACCACCCCATCAAAACCCACCTCTCATCACCGCTCTTCTCTCCTGCAAATCATAGCTATTGTCCCTGCTTTCACCACCAACATTTTCCACAACAAGGGCTTTTACATTAGAGTCTCTGACTCACTGCACTCAGCTTATGTGTCAGTGAGTGAGAATGATGCTGAGTTGATACTGAGTGATAAGATTCAGTTGGGTCAGTTTGTGTATGTACAAGGGTTTGATAGTGGGAAGCCTGTTCCTGTTGTGAGAGGCTTGAAAGTTGTGCCAAAGAGAAGAGAGTGTGTGGGAGAGCCTGTTGATTTGATTGGGAGTGAAGTTTTGTTGGGTGGGAAAAAAGACAACAAGAAGAAAGGGTTGAGGAGAGTGAGTTTGGGAGATAATGAGGTGGTGGAGATGAGGAGGTTGAGTTTGGATTCAACTAGGAAAGGTTGGGATAAGAATCTTCTTGGTAAATATGGTGGTGCTGCTAGGCCTGGATCTTCTCATTCTGCTACTTCTGTAAGTTCTTGATTTTCTTATCGATTGCTTTTTTTTTATTGATTTTATCTGCATTAAGTTGAGTTAGATTAGTTAACCTTAAGTTCTTGAATTGTTGTTTTTTGAAGATTGTATTTTTATTGATTTATCTGCATTGAGTTGAGTTTGATTAGTTAACTTTAAGCTCTTGAATTTGTTGTTTATAAAGATTGTATTTTTTTTCCTTTATTGGTTTTATCTGCATTGAGTTGAGTTAGACTACTTAACTTTAAGTTCTTGAATTTGTTGTTTTTAAAGATTGTATATTTTGTTTCCTTTTATTGATTTTACCTGCATTGGGTTGACTTAAAATTGTTGCCTTTAAGTTCTTGTATATGTTTAGATGTGCTGTCATGTATATGAATGTATATGTTTGCTTTTTCTAAAAGTTGTCTTTTAATTGATTTCGAAGATGGTCTTTTTTGCCCCTCAATTCACTGATTTTATGTGCATTGGAGTTGAGTTAATATAGTTACCTTCTGTTCTTTATATGTATATTGATGTGTATATATGTGTTTTGTTTTTTACTCCTAAGATTTAATCAATTTTACCGGCATTAGAGCTGAGTTAGAATTATCTGTTGGTTCTGGTATATGTATAGATGTTTGTGTGTCTGTTACGGTTTGTTATTTTTCTGTTTGCTATTTATATTTGGGGATACCTAGAGGAAATGATTCGGAATTAGTAGTTCATACAAGGTAAAAGATTAGTTACACTTGTTGTAAGTTTTTAGGATCTCATTTATTTTAGATTTGCTTGTGTTTACTCTTTGAGTGGACATCTCTCTGTTTATAAGAGGTTGTTAAGATTGTTCTCTGAGTTGTGTTCACTATTGAAGTACTAGACATTGTACCAAGGTGAAATGGCCTGAGCAATATCCTGATACTACGTGTGATTGTCAAGTGTTCAACACGATAATAAGATGTCATTTCCTAGTGTTATATTAAGTGTTGAATGTCTGATATGGGCACTAAGCTAAAATATGTACAAGTGGTACCTATTATCTGTATTGATGTACAAGTGTGAGTGTTCAACGTGGGTACTAGGCTGAAAATATAGGTTCTTAGTAATTCTTAAAGAGTCTTTATTACATTGAGCATTTCTTATCATCTAAAGATTCGTAACCACCTTTCACATTTAGAGGTAAGGCTTCGAGGACTGCTTGAATTTCAGGCTATCCATATTTGGTTGGTTATTGCAATGAGTTTTATAGTCTGTACTTGTGTTAAAGGATTATAAATTGAATGCTTTTGTTTTCCGTTAGTACTTTTTCTCTCTCCATGAATCTAAGGGTAAACTGAATGTGTAATTTGTTAATATAGATTTGGAAGCGCAGATCACTGATATATCTTTCTGTGCAGAATCTTGCAAATAAAAGAGCTACCTCCGAAAAGAATTTAGCACTGAAGCATCCAAGTTTCTCCCCACTTAAACAAGTTTTCTCTCGTAGACAATCTTTGTCAGAGAAAGATTCAACTCTAAAGCCTCCAAGTCCTAGAATTTCACCTCTTAAACAAGTTGTCCCTCATAGAAAATCTTTTACAGAAAGAGATTTAACTGTAAAGCCTCCAAGCCCGAGAATTTCACCTCTAAAACAAGTTCTTCCAAATAGAAAATCCTTGTCAGATAAAGATTCAACATTAAGGCCTCCAAGTCCCAGAATTTCTCCCACTCAACATGGTCTTTCCAACAAGAATGGTGCATCAGAGAGGGATTTAGCCTCTAAGCATTCAAGTTCGAACCTTTCACAATTTAAACATGTTCCCCCAAGCATAAATCAGTTATCTGAAAAAAAATCAACACTTAAGCCTCTAAATATGGGTGTTTCACCACTACAAAACAAAAATGCGAATGATTCACCAAGCCCTGTCAGTAAGGCTATTAGAAAAGTCTTAAAGCAGTCAACTGATGGCACAAATTTAGGTCATCTCTTTAAGGTTCCCCTCAGTCTCAGAACTTGGTCCGATGCAAAGATATCACGGGGTTCTCTTCCATCTACTGTCAATGATCTGGGAAAGGTAATTATAATTGCATTCCTTAACCCTTGAGCTTATCATTTCATTTCAAATACTATTATCTGCTTAAATTTTGGTGCTTCTCAGGAAGTTTTGTCTCACAGAAACTCTCGATTTGTGGCTGCTGTATATGCATTACAAGAGACGTCAGCCACGGAAAATGCCCTTCAATGTATGAGGTATGTAATTTACTAACAAGGGCTCATCATTCGTACTGTTTTCTAAGTGCTCAATGTAATTTGTTGGCTAACATTATTTTCTATGGTTATGTAAATTTTATCTTTGTGCTAATGTTACTTCAGAAATTATTTTCACAATTCATCTCTCCTAGTGTGTTATTTTGGGCATGTTATATGGTCTGTTTATCTTATTTGTGTGGCTGTAATTTTTCTTCATATATTTTTTATCATTATTTTCTAATAGTCCATGTAGAAATACATAATTTTTTTAATGACATAAGATACGAAGAGTATATACAATAATTTTGCATATGTTTTTAAAGAGTCGACACCAGCTTCCTAGGCTCCTAAATATTAAATAATTAATCAAGAAAGCCTTTGGTCAAGGAGATGTAGATCACATGTTATAAGCTTATATTTTGTGGTTACAGGTTCTTTAAATCTGACTGGAGTGATCAATAATACTAGAGCCTCATAGAATTTACTTGTTTATCTCTTAAAAGAATGAAAGATTTCCGGTTTTATGGTTATTGAAAATTGATCCGCACTATTGCTGTAATTTTAAATCAAACAGAATAACATATTATCCAATAAGTGTAAAAAGCTCAAAAGTGTTATTAAATTTCCCTTTTTTATTTTAGATGCTGGGTAAAGTTCAGTTATTAGACTGTATTTAGCAAAAAAAAGAGCATACCAGCAAAGACAAATTGTTGTTTTGAAATACTGTTAGATACGCGTAAGAAATTCGGTCAACAACATACCAGCGAGTTTACCCAGTTTATGATTCCACGATAGTAAACTTGGCAGACATGCGCAAAAATGAAAATTGTAGGAAAACAATGGTCCTATCACCTATGGTAAGAAAGCAAAAGCAAGTAGCTCTGGATGACATATACCTTGCACAAAAACTCTAAATTTCCAAAAGATTATATCAGTTCTCTTCCCCTAGGATCCTCTGTTTTTAAGATTATATCAGTTCTCTTCCCGTATGTACCGGTACATACGGGAAGAGAACTGATATAATCTTAAAAACAGAGGATCCTAGGGGAAGAGAACTGATATAATCTTAACAGAGGATCCTAGTTATGTCCAGTTTAAATTCCTTTCTGTGTAGGACTATGTTCGAGGCAGTCAAACTTCCTCTAAAAGAGGTTATTGTAAAGAAAATATGATTAAATGACAATGATTCTTAATTGAATCAATATGACTGTTCATGAGATAATGAAGACATAGCTGTTATCTGGCCTTGCTGCTACATTGTGTATTATCTTCATTTACATGTGCACCCTCTCCTCACTTACATGTGCACTCTCTCTTCACATGTGGTAGATCAATTATTGTTTCATTTGTCTGTTAAATCAAATAATTATTAATATTTTGGTATATAAAATAAATGAAAAATACCTAACTTTGTTATTTAATGTGCTTTTTTGGTTTGCTGTTATGTTGGACATGATGTTATTCCTGTAGTTATTACTGAAAAAGGGATTTTGCCTTGAACTAAACTCCTCCAGCATATCAGAATGTTTTTAAGAATCTAGCTGCAATAGTTTTACTTATTTTTTTATGATCCAGAATGTTTGCAGAACTATGTGAGTCATCTGAAAAAGAGTCTTCATTGCCTCTTGTTGAAGATTTTTTGATCCTTCATCAGAAAATGCATAGAGTAGCTACTGATATTGATGCCTTGAGATTTCATGAAGAGAGTAGCTTGCAATGCTCATTCTCTGAAATGTATAACAATTTCGGGGACAAGAATACTTTATCTTGGGTTCAAGCTGCTGTTGGGACCAATCTTTCTAAGTTTAATTTGTTTACCAAGGAAGATAAGATGGGCGACGTCAATGCTGAGAAATGTCATTTTGTGATTCTAGAAAATACTGCGACAGAAGTTGATGTAGAAAACCATTCACCTGACAAAAAACAAAGTCCAAGAAACCACAAAGCCATTGGGCCAGGTTCAAGTTCAAAGACATCATCATCATATACTTCAAAACATCTCTCGGCAACTAAAAAAGCAACCTACGAAAGTGAAGTTTGGTCAAAAGGAAATGGATTGCAGGTGGCAGCTAAATTAGCTGAAAAATTGCTCTCGGCATCACAAGCGTGGTTTTTAGACTATTTGGATGCTTCCGTAAATAAAGGATTTGGATTACAAAAAGGAGAAAGAGACGTAGAGATCGCATGCCTTTTAGGGCAGCTCAAGAGGGTTAATCAGTGGTTAGACGATTCAGTGACCAGTGGAAGTGGGACTAATGAGAGGATAGAAGGCTTGAAGAAAAAATTATACGGATTCTTGCTGGATAATGTTAATTCAGCTGCCGTGCAAACAGGCAGCTAGCTAATCTTAAGGTACAAATCACTGACAAAAATATTGATGATCAAGAAACTTTCAAGTTCACATTTTTCCAGTGTTCTAGGTTTAGCTGGTTGAAAATCTAGAAATTAGATTAACTTTTAGAGAAATGGAATTAGTTTATTTAGCAAGTGTACAGCTGAATGTTCTGAATACCCCTTGGAAAGGGTGGACAGTTTGAAGAACAATCATTTTCCTCTATAACGAAAAATCCAAGATTGAGCCTAAAGCCGTAGACAATTTGGTTATATATTTATCTGCGTTTGTGATGTAATTTTTTTTTTGGAAGGCAATAAATTATAAATATAATAAACCCAGTAGACAAAGTAGAAGAGAGCCAGCAATACTCTCTCTCCCGTTACAACTATAGGCTATGCCCAGAACAGCAGCTAGAAATGAAACACTATAAATACTTGAAACAACTACTCAACAAATTATAAGTCTTCTGAGCTGCCTGGAATTCGTCGACGAACAATAAAACACCATCTTCCTGCACCTAGACTACCTATTTCCAATATCCACCCCAGAATACCATTTATCACCACGACACCTGCATTGCACCTTCTAAAGGTTTTACTTAATTTCCATGCCCCGTACCGTAAATGAAGCCTATCAGAATTACGGTTTTAAGACCAATATTCCATTATTTTAACCAACGGTATGACAGTGATTTTGCTCTTGAAGCCTGACCTGGGGCTCTAATCCAAACATTTCCATGCTCTGGAAATATTAATTTGCTTGCCAACCCAGTACCCATCTCAAGGATCTATGCTTTATTAAAAAAAAAAAAATATGCAATTCATGATCTTTGATCCTGTATTTTTGTTGAACAAAAATTCATTACGAGCTAGCCATATAGTCCAGAGTGTTGATGCTAGACATAATCCTCCTACTCTGGAATTTTTAGAGGCAATTTATCTTGAAACAGTAGTCTAATCAAAAATCAATTTTTACTTCTAACTAGTCCAACATGCTCCATGCTTTTTGTGCCAATTCACATTTCCATAAAAGATGGTTTATGGTCTCACTCTCCGTGTGGCACCACCTGCAGCTGCAAGTATCCTCTTGTAAAATGTTTCTACGTTTCAGAAATGTCTAAGTTCATTGCCACAGGAATAATTTAACTTTAGGTGCTATCTTTTGCTTCCATATCAATTTCCATGGACCCTCTCAACTTGGAACTGGAGAAATGATATCATAACAGTTAGACGCCTTGAATTCAATTTCCATATTAATTGCTGCAGACTTTTAACTTGATCAATCTCCCATCCCCTCGGTTCCCTTCTCCAAAATGAATTTGATTTGTTAACCCTAAGCTGGAGAAATGGTATATAAAGTCTGCTATAAGTAACACTAAGCCCACCTTGATCATTTTCCAGATATCATGCCAGAAAGACCAATTCACCATTTTCGATTTGCCACTTCAACTGTTCTTTACAAACAAGGTTGTCTCTGAATTTTCCTTGACAGCCATAAGACCGGTCATAATTGGAGACAAAAGTATTCCTAGGTAAAATCCTGAATCCTGAGTTAGAGTTAAAGATGGTGCTCCAACCATATTTGCCCAGCAATATCTTGAAGAGTAAAATGCATATTGTGTACCCAAAGTTTGACTTTACTGCATATTGTGTATCTAATGTTTCAGTAATACATGTGTGTATCTAATGATTGAAAAATGCTGCAAAGTGTGTACCCGCCATTAACTCTACACTAACACTGTCAGGGACAATTTTGTAATTTCACTATTACAATGACTATCAGTCCGATATAAGGCTTGCAATCGGGTTTAGGAGTTGTTTTTGTAAGTCACACACCATTTGTACAATTTCAAAATCAAAATCAAGCACATTTAGGTGGTGAAATGGGGGAAAATTGCTACTGCGGGTCTATGACGATTTCAAGACCAGCATGGACTGAAAACAATGCTGAAAGAAGATTCATGAGTTGCATAAATGGGATTAGAGGATGTAACTATTTCAGATGGGTTGATCCTCCAATGTCCACTAGAGTACGAGCTGTGATCAATGATTTGTTAAGTCGCATAAAGGCTAATGAAGAGCAGATGCAGGAGCTTCGATTGTTTCACATGGGGGAATTAAAAAATGCCAGGGTTAGGACATAGAACAATAAGTGGATGAAATATGTTGTAGTATTTTTTTTTGTTGTAATCAACTATGTAATAATGGTTTTGGTCGTTGTAATGACATTGATAAAACAACAATGGTCATGTTATTTTTTCATCAATGAAAATGTTATGTTCACTTGAATTACTTCATTGTGTTTTAACATAATTTTGTTTGATCTGATTGTAATTTGCTTGATGAAAAACCAAAATCAAAGTCTTAAAAACATAATAGCAACAATGCATTAAAAAGGAGAAAATGAATCATGCATAATGATATACCCTAGCATAGCACAAGCACAAATTTATTTAAAAGCATGAAAAAGAAAGACACCCCCAACAACCCCCAAGATTAGTTTGCTCCTTCCTCAGCAAGGATGTCCATGGCATAAGGAGGCTCCTTAAACTCATCGAACCCCCCTACCAGAAAGACAATGAGTTGCCAGAGCATCATCAGCAATGTTAGCAGAGAAAGTGGTATGGTAGACTTGAATATCATCCCACTTCTCACTGAGGAGATTGGTGATTGTTAGGTAATGAATAACACACAGGGGGTGAATGTGTTTTAGTGTTTTTCTTGATTTGTTTATGGTGGTGAACAAATTAAATTAAACCTTGTAGAGAAATGTGTTAAAATTGAAATTAAACAAGTAACAGTAAAGAACACAGATCTTTCAAAACTCACTTAATTTTATATTAAAATTAAGAATGTTTTGCTACAAAATTTCTAGGCTCTTTGTTGATAAAGAGCTTAACTTCTTCCTTGAGAGAATACAAGATTTTTCTTATCTAAATTGTTATAACTTACAAAGCATCCAGTGTTTACTTTATTGAACAATAAACACTGGTTATTACACAGCATGCAACAAAATGTACTAAACCCTATTTTTAGATAATCAAATCTTTCCATTTCCGGTCTAGTGTATCTTTGCTAATTTTGCACGCCTGTGACCTTACTTTTCCAGTTTAATCTTGGCCTTTGATCTTGCACTCTTCAAGCTGCTTTTTGTAGACTTGTCAATCCAACTGATTGGATTGTTTGTTGATTGTTAATCTTGGATAATGAACTGGTCTGCACTTTGTACTTTGAGTTTTACCTCGAGATCTCCAGTTTGGTATATAGAGAACTTGACATCTCGATAAGTATAATGGCTTATAGAGATCTTTCATTACTCTATAGTTGTTTTGACTTGTAGTGGTCTCTGAGTTCTCTATAAGAGAATTTAGCTTGTCGAGATCTCTCATCTTCATGTCTTCACTTTGGATTATCGATATCTCTAAGTTCTCTAGTAACTAGTTGACTTGTCGATATCTCAGAGTTCTCTAGTGAAGAAATGACTTGTCGATATCTCCAATCTTCATGTCTTCAATTTGACTTGTCGATATCTCTGAGTTCTCTAGTAGCTTTTCTGACTTCTCTATAAGTCATTCTGGAGTTCTCGAATGACTTCTCTATAACACAAAATCTGTGACTTGTAGAGATCTTGACTTAGAACATTTTTCTCAAAACATATTTATTCAACTCCAAGCTTCTTTATAATTCTTCCGAGACATGATCTTCTTGATCTTCTTCCAAATAGAATTCTTAGGCTTGATACTGTTTACAGAAAAAGACTCCAGTCTTCTCTTTGACATTTTTACAAATTTTAAATGTTACAAATATAGAATACAAACTAAGATTACAATACAACTTATTTAGGGTTGTCAATTTGACTTAGTCTTGTTATTGTACATGCATGTCTTGCACAACAATCTCCCCCAATTTGTGAGAAACAAGAATAACCCCAAGCTTCAATGGAAAATAAGATTAATACATAAAAATTGACACAATTTTAACATTTATACATTAGGAGATTTCTTGAGTTTAAATAGTTACAACATTTTGGTAAAGACAGTTTTTGCTTCTGTTTCTTCTCTAATGAGATCCTTCAAGTAAATAAGAATTTCAAGTTCTTCTATGATTGGTGTCTTACTTAGAGCTTCCACAAGTTTGAGTTTGTCTGTCTTTAGATAACCATTTAGCAAATCAATCCTAAATCTTGTGAACTTGCTAGCTTTGATGTTTAGAAATTTTTCATCTTTAGAAATTCTGCTCATTCCTTTGGCCTTGAGTTCTTCTGATCTATTGATGTATATTTCAATCTCCTCATTATATTTCCTTATCCTCTCCTCAGATTCAGCTTTATTCCTTGCTCTTCTTTCCTCCCTTTCAATCAACCATTCAACTAAAATAGATATCCATGCTCTTGTAGCAGTATCCTTATCCTTAAGTAAGCTTATCACTCTTTTAATTTTTATGGGAGAGAAAGTGTCCATTAAGGTACAGCCTAGAAATGTGAATGATCCATCTTCATAGTAGATTCTTTCTTCACTTAGAGTTACAACCCAGACTCTAACTATTTCCTCAGCTAGTTGTTGAAAATAATCTTCATCTGAGATGCACCAGTTTAAAGGTAGAAAATCATTCAGCTTAAAACAATTCCAAATGGCCCTTTCAGTGACTTCCACTTTTTCAGTATGATCAAATTTCTTATGTTTCCTCTCAACAGACTTGTAGTTAATTTTGAGTGATGGCTTTGCAGAAGGTAGGTTTATGATTTTCTTGGGAGATATTTGGCTAGAGGTGATTGGTACTTTTAGAAAGGTGTTGGCAATTTGTTTGTAGAGGAATTTAGGCTTAGAGGTTTGAGGTGGTTTGATGTTGGAGTTTGTTGGCTTTGAGGATTGAGCTTGAGTTGTTTAGATTTTTAGGGTTTGTTGAGGTTCTGAGCCATCATGTCTTTTCTTACTCCTTCTTTCTTCTCCTCTTTTCTTGTCACCTTCCTTCTTCTCATCCTGCTTCTTGTCCTTGCTATCAGTTGCTTTTGAAGATTGATTTGGATTTGAGCTAGAAGGTTTTTGTTTATCATCCTTCTGCTCATCATCATCCTTGTCATTTATTAGATTGTATTGAGTGTTTGGCAACATGGTGTTAACATTTACAAGATATCTATCTAAAATCTTTATCATCTCAACATCCTCATGGTTCTTGCTCCTTTTGTACTTTAGATCAGACTGCAAGGTCATGATCAGCCTCATATTTGATTTGACACAGTATTTGGGAACAAGGAGATGTTTGCATTGTTTGGTTCTTGGACAGATATAGACTACCCCTTTGTGTGGATATAGATAGGCTTCTGAAAAAGCTGTTGTCTGTGCATTTTTGAGCTCATGGATAAGTTGGGTGTCTTCTTGAATAACTGGGTTTACTTTGTCAATCATTACATCCAGTTCAGATGCTCTTAAGGTTTTAAGATTTGGAATAGACACCTGAAGACATCTGTCCACACCACCATCATTAATATTCACAACAATCCTTTTCTACAAGAAGTTATCAATTCTCACAACCACTGCCCTGATGAAGTTGATGTTCTTGGACAAAGCTTTCTTGTAGGTCATGTAGTTATTTTGAAGAGACATTCTTAGTACTGCAAGAAGTTCACTGAATTCCTGGTCTTGATTGGGTCCTTCTGCAGCCTTTAAAAGGCTTTCTTTTCCAATATCAACTTGGGCACATGAAGAGCTTTGACCAACCTGAATAGGCTCTTTAGATTTAGCTTTAGCATCCCTGGATTGTTGAATCCTAGCCTCAATATCCCCCTTAGTCTTGGTGACATGCATGAGTAGGGGAGTTGGTAATTCTGGCCTTATTTCTTCAGGTAGAGAGGGCAATGGTATGTTGAGCTTCCCCATGATGGCTCCCAAAGCAACAGAAGTCTGCATTTAGAGGTGCTTATGAGAGTCCACCAGGTTCCTGATATCTGATTGTTGACTTTTGACGAGAGAGGTCAAAGCTTGGACTTGAGCATTTAAAAAATTATTTGAGGTCTCTAGTGAAACAACCTGTGCCTTGAGATCTTGAGAAGATGAGCCTGAAGTAGAGACAGAAGTAGATGGTCCAAATGAAGCTTGCACATGCTTTTGAATTTCATCAACAACCAAAGGGGAAGGAGTGTATCTTGCAGTGTGCATTTGATCCAGCTTCCACCTTGTGTCATTGGAGTTTATGATATGATCTTGAACTACCTTATGCAAAGCTATAAAAGAATCCTTCAATTGTGTAACACTCTTGTCAATCCCACTGAGATCACACCTAGACATTTGTTCTAAAAATGTTTTGAATTGCTTCTTGATCTCAGTCTGAGAGGGAATGATTTGATCCATCTTTTTTCTAACCATCTTCATAATCTTGTCTTGATGCCCAGTGAGAGTAATCTAAAGTGCTTTTCCAAAGTTATGGAAAGCCTTAATCTGATCCTTGTATACCTCATTCACTGCATCATATACCTCCTGTGGGTTTAAGGATCTAGCATTGCTCCCCAGGATGGTCAGATATTCTTCCCTGAATTGGGCTAGTACAACATCCATTTCAATAACAAACTCCTTATCCAACCATTTGTCATAGTTGGCATCCTTACTAGCTTCATCAATAATTTTAGCTTGATTTTCTTCAACATCAGCATGGTAGGTGAGCATGATAGCTTGGTAGTCCTGGTTTAACATGTTGGATGTGAGTAACTGTTGTGATATTTGTGCAAGGCCTCCAAGCTGATCAATTCTAAGATCTTTAATAGTTGAAGGTTGATCTGCAGTTTCTTGGAGCCATTGGGAGATTAGGTGAGGTTGTTGAGGTTGAGAGGTTGAGGGTTGAAGGTTAGAACCACCTGTGACAGAAGTCACAGTTTTACTCACAGATTGCTCTGTGGTTATGACAAGTTGTTGTTCGTTACACATAGTGGGAACCTCCAATTGAATTGGAGGGGATTTGACTGAGTTACTGTCATGTGCGCCAGTCTCAAACCCTTATGCTTCTTGCAAAGCACTGTCACATGAATTTGATAAACTTGCCTCTCCCATAGCAGGATTATTCACAATTGTACTCATAGCATCAACTGCTAATGCAATTTCTGCTAGGGTTTTGAGGAGAGTTGTTCCTTGAACAGGAACCTCCAATTGAATTGGAGAGGATTTAAATAGCTCCCCCTCAGGAGTACTACCCTCAATTCTAACAGTCTGTGAAGACTGATTTGTGCATGAAGGTGCATTAATGATCTCCATGGGGTCTTCAGTAAAAACTGATGAATCCCTATGTTTGTGTTGGTGTCATCAAGGTTTACCCTAGCATGTAGCCTCTCACCAACTAAATATGGTTTCTGGGTGGTGAGCAAGGTTTCTTGAACCAAGTCACTTGAATGAGCTTGCACTTGAGAAATGGATTCAAGTACTGTATGTGAAGAAGAAATTTGAGGGATTAAGAATTGTTGTTCAATAGTAAGTGTTGGCAGCTTCCCCTGAATGGATGAGGGAGCTTCAAAAGATGTGCTCTCACTGTGTGTACCATCCTTATTTATTCTACCATATACTTGAATTTGATCAAGTGTTGGCTGTGCAGACTCTTTATAAGATGCATTGGGGAGAATGCTCTTTTCAGTAGAAACACCTTGTTGAGAGGATGTCTCTAGAGTCTGTTTAGGTCCCATTTGTACAACTGCATCCTTTTGGGAGGATATAGAGGTGGTTTGGGTTGTCAGCTCAGATTTCTTAGCCTTCTTTGTCCTTTTGACCAATGGTGACTCAGGTTCTGTATGTTCCTCACCACTCTCATTCATAAAAGTTAAGGTTACCTCCTTTCTTTTCTTTAGACTCACTTCACCCTTTTGAGAGGATAAAGTGGTTGGTTTCCTAGCTGCTAATGGTTTAGAAGAAAGGGTCTCAACATTGAAAGGTCCCTGTTGCTGTTCCTGTGTTTGTACTTCCACAGGTTCAAGGACCATTGCTATACTAGATTGAGCATTAGCCCTCATGTCAGGCATAGGATAAGGGTAGGTCTTAAATCTTTCAATCATGAAAGGTGTTAACTTAAGACCCACTGGAACCTTATTCTTAGTAATAAGTGATCCAAATAAAATTTTGGACACTTGCTTACAATCTCCTATTTGTGATCTATCTACACCATTTATCAAATTTATGTCATTCACTTTATAGTTTAAAGCAGACATAATGAATCTAGGAAGATAAATTTCCTTACCTCTTGACTCCAATGGCATGGTTAGCCTGGTGCTCAATTCCTCCAGTATGTAGTGTCCTACATTGAGCTGTTTATTGTGAGCCATTGAGTAGACCATCTTCTGGACAACACTAGATATGTTCTCAAACCCTGACTTCCTGCAAGTGAAAGCCCTTATCACTGAATCAAACAGGAAGGACCATTCTCTCCTCAGGTGCTTCTTGTTCATGCTTGACATATTGATCTTCTCAGAATAGTTGATGAAGTCCATGAATTCATACAGCTCATCCTGAGTTGGAGCCTCCACCAGTTTGTCAATAGGTATTCCTAATGCCATATTGACATCATCCTCCAAGATCTCCACCTGTTAGCCTTTGATTGTGCAATTTATCATAATTGATATAGTCTGGTTCTCATGCACAATTGTCCTTGTTACTGATGTGTTCCAAAAATTCCTAACACATCCAAGTAAAGCACGGGATTAGCAGTAAGAGCCCCTATAAAGTAAGTCTCAGACAAGAACTTGACAAAACTTTTGAAAGTTTCAGGTGCTTGGTTTGCATTTAAGAATGCAAGGAAGTTAGTCTCCTTTGGGATGAAGGGTACAATAATGTTGGCTGCAATTGTTATGAGTATAAAGTTTAATGGGTAAGAAAAATTAGTGAGAAAGGAGTTGAAACGAGAGAGAAATCGGTTTTGGATTGAAAAAGCTAGGTCACTTAGAGTTCTCGAAGGTGTAAGTATGTATATGTATCGAGATGTCTGGATATTTATAGTAAAAGCAAATGGCTTGTCGAGAAGTCAAAAATAGACATTTGGATACTAATCGAGAAGTCATTTTGAAATATGAAAAACATATCGATAAGTCATTTTATTTATTCTTGTAGAGAACAAAAAAATAACTTATCGAGATGTCAAATAAATACTCAGTTTGTCCAAAATGGACCGAATTGTTTCCAATTTTTATTTGAATAAATTAAAATAAAATCAGAATATATTTGCCAAAAGTATTTTACCAAAATAATTTATTAAATTAAATTATTTCAGTTCTGAGTTATTTATAAGTCTAAAAATTATACTTGTAGAGAACTCTGTGAGTTAACACTACTTGAGAACTTTACAATGACTTATCGATAAGTCATAATATAGCTTATCGAGAAGTCACTCGAGAAGTCAGTAAATTGACTTATCGAGAACTCATTCGAGAAATCTTAAAATGACTTGTCGATAAGTCAGTTAGACTTATCGAGAACTCAGTTCTCTATATACTTTTGATCACTTTGATTCTGCCTTGTGTTAATTTTACATATTAAAAATGTAAATTAACAGCTAGACAGTTTTCTTAGAATTTGAAAAATTCTAAGCTGAATTTTCATTTTTGAAAAATAAATATGCAGAGATTTCTGAAATATTTATAATTCATATTTCAGTTAATTTTCAATTAAATCAAATTAATTTTGATTTACTAGAAATTAATCTGTTGCAAAATATTAGCTGAGTTCTTGCCTTAGGATGAAGAATTAAGCATTCCAATTTCACCTACAAGTCTAGTGAAAGTTGCTTCATCCAAAGGTTTAGTAAAAATGTCAGCTAATTGTTAGTCTGTTAGAACAAAAATGAGCTCAATGGTACCATTTGAAGCATGTTCTCTCATAAAATGGTACCTTACATCAATGTGCTTTGTTCTAGAATGATTAACTGGATTAGCCACTATAGATATAGTACTAGTATTGTCACACATAATTGGAATTTTGTGTAACAATAGACCATAGTCGATTAGCTGATTTCTAATCCAAAGCACTTGAGCACAACAACTTCTTGCATCTATGTATTCAGCCTTTGCTGTAGAAGTTGACACATATTGTTGTTTTTTACTATACCAGGATACAAGTCTTTGTCCAAGAAATTGACAGCTTCCACTAGTGCTCTTTCTATCAACCCTACATCCAGTAAAATCTGCATATGTGTAGCCAACAACTTTAAAACTAGTTCCCTTGGGATACCATAATCCCAAGTTTGGAGTTCCCTTCAAGTATCTGAAAATCCTCTTTACAGCTATCAAATGTGATTATTTTGGATTGGCTTGAAATATTGTACACAGACATGTAGCAAACATGATGTCTGGTCTACTTGCAGTTAAGTAAAGCAATGATCCAATCATCCCTCTATAGCTTGAAATATCTATACTTTTGCCCTTTTTATCTTCATCCAACTTTGTTGCTGTAGACATGGGTGTATATGCAGGTGAACAATCAACCATACCAAACTTTTTCAATAAATCTTTGACATACTTAGTTTGGCTGATGAAGATTCCATCACTTCTTTGACTGACTTGAAGTCCAAGAAAGTAACTTAATTCCCCCATCATACCATTTCATATTCATTCTGCATAAGCCTGGAGAATCTTTGGCAAAGGTTTTCATTTGTAGAACCAAAGATGATATCATCCACATAAATCTGAACTAGGATCATATCATCACCATGCTTCTTATAGAAGAGAGTCTTGTCTATAGTGCCTCTAGTAAAACCATGTTTAAGTAAGAATTCTGACAATGTATCATACCAAGCTCTAAGTGTCTGCTTTAGTCCATATAGAGCCTTGAGTAACTTGTACACAAAATCTAGAAATTATGGATCTTCAAAGCCAGGTGGCTGTGCACATAAACTTCTTCTTCTAGCTCACCATTTAGGAAGGCACTCTTGACATCATTTGATACACTTTGAAATTTGAATGTGCAACAAATACTAAAAAAATCCTTATTGCTACAAGTCTTGCAACTGGAGCAAAAGTTTCATCATAATCAATTCCTTCTTCCTGTGAGTAGCCTTTTGCAACCAACCTTGCCTTGTTTCTGGTAACTATACCATTTTCATGCATCTTGTTCCTGAACACCCATTTTATTCTAATTACACTTCTGTTCGTTGGTGTAGGAACTAACTCCCAAACTTTATTTCTTTCAAACTGATTCAGTTCTTCCTGCATGGCAGATATCAAATCAGGATCTATTAGAGCTTCTTCAGTTTTCTTAGGCTCTACTTGAGACAGAAAGCATGCATGTAGGCACTCATTAGCAGTTGCACTTCTAGTTCTCACACCAGCAGTTGGATCACCAATAATTGCTTCTCTAGTGTGACTACTATCCCACTTCCTTGTGTGAGTTTGTTGACTTGTGCCTTCATTATTATCTTCATTATTGGTATGACTAGTAGATCCTTCTTCTCTTTCTCCCCCTGAGTTTGTGCTATCAAATTCAGGTGTTTGAGATGAGCTTCCATTTCCATGATTTTCTTATTCAGTAATCTCTTCATTTATCATCTATTGTGCATTGACTTCATCTTCTTCATCAGAATCACTGTTAATGTTGAGTTTTAAAATACAAAGACTTCAGCTTCATTATCATCAAGCCATTCCAAATCTGGACACTTGTCATCATCAAAAGTCACATCTATGCTTTCCATGATTTTCTTTTGATCAATTACATATGAAAGAGATATGTCCTAAGTCCAATCATGTATGAGGATTTAGGAATAACTTTTATGTAATCTGTTTTGATTTCATTAATATTAATAAAAGACTTGTTTTGTTTTTTATTGCGGGCTCTATCTATTTTAAGTATTTAAATAAGATATACCACAGTTTAAAGTAAAGCTTTTTATGGATTGTGATGATATCATAATAATGAGACCTAAAAGATGATAACTCTAAACTTAAATAGTTCCTGGTCGTAGGATTACTAAGTGGTAATTAATAATCCGCAAAGATCGGTACATACTATGCTTGCTTCATTATGAAGGATGTCTGTTCTCATAGACATTTGTGTGGTGACACTATAGCTAGTATATAGGTGCTTATTATAGAATAAATTCACTGAACATGACTCACACAGCTGAACAACTGATGGAGTTCACTCACATGTCAGCAGTTGTTCACATAGTGATAGTTGTACAAGTATCCTTAGACTTGAGGTCATCATAGTCATCTTGTGTACACTGAACTATGCTTTGGTTCAGTTCTTAGTCTCCAGGGACAATTATAAGGGCTCTACTGGGTATATGAATTTGTACACGAAGATAGTGTATGATCAATAAATGATCTACCCCTTCCAGTGAAGGAAGAGAATGTTCAATGCTGATCCACTTATGCTAGTTCAGGAATCTCTGGCCAGAGTGAATGAAATTAGAAAGGAGTTTCTAATTTACATTAAATGGAACTAAGCATAGTGAATGGGAAAACGAGTGACTAAATAAGATATGCATGACACCAGTTCCATGCCTTATATTTAATCGTGACATTGCAGGGTAATAGGAATTGATTGTACGGTAACTACTCAATGAATAGGTTCTTGGTATTCTAAGCAGTGAATTCGGATTATCCGGATAGTCGCCATATGCGGAGAAGTATCCCTCACGATGTAGAATAAATATGATTAATTAATTAATCATATTTAATGAATTAGAGAATTTATATAAATAATGATAAAATAGTTTTATTATTATTTATTTCTACTACCGGCTTAATATTGAACCTACAGGGTCACACCATAAAAGAGAATGATTTAATGGTGGAGGAATTAATTAATAATGGCTGATAATTATTTATTTATGAAATAAATAATTAATTGATAAATTTAATAATTGATTAAATGAGATTTAATTGATTATAAATTAATTAAGAAAAAGTTCTTAATATTATTAATTAAGAATTTAATTTTTGAAAATTAAATCAAGTGAGAGAATTATTTCTAAAGTGTTTAGAAAAAGGATTAATAATTAAAAGGTGTTTTAATTATTAGTGAGAATAATAAAGGGTTAATAATAATAATATTTTATGGGAAAATTTTCAGCTAAAAATTTTGCCTATAAATATACTATTATAAACCTTATTTTTGCCTCAACCCAAAAGATTTATAAAACCCTAATTCTCTCCACTTCCTCCTCCTTCATTACATCGTTTTCTTGGTGGATACCGGTGGAGTACTTCACACTTGAGGAGCAGCTGCTAAGGATCTCCGCTCGTTATTCTTGGATTACTTTTAAAGGTTAGAAATCGATCCCTCGATTTTATTTACGATCTGTATGCATATTATATGGATTTTATATGTGTAAAATTGTTTTACCATGCTTCCGTGATAGATAAAATCCTACAACATAGACCTTGTAGGCAGTTCTTTCCAATGAATATCCCAGAAAAATTGCTTCAAAAACCTTTGAGTCAAATTTTTCCACATATTCAGAGTTGTCTTTTAAAATGTAACACTTGCTTCCAAACACATGAAGATGCTTTACAGTAGGCTTTCTTTTAGACATGATTGAGTAAGGTGATTTTCCATGAACCTTGTTAATGAGATATCTGTTTTGAGTATAGCATGCTGTGTTAACAGCTTCTTCCCAAAAACTTGTTGCCAATTTGGCATCTTGCAACATTGTCCTAACAGCTTCTACCAATGTTCTATTCTGTCTTTCAACTACCCCATTTTGTTGAGGTGTTCTAGCAGCTGAGAATTCTTGAACAATGCCTTTGTTTTTGCAGAATTCACTCAATGTTGCATTTCTGAATTCTGTTCCATTATCACTTCTCAATCTCTTTACACAATTATGATCTTCAACCTATTTTTCTATCTTCTTGATGTACTCAATTATGATGTGTGGAGTTTCATCTTTAGAGTGCATAAATTCTACCAAGTGTATCTTGAGAAATCATCCACCATCACAAGGGCATATTTGTTCCTTGAAATTGATAAGACATTTACTGGCCTAAACAAGTCCATGTGAATAAGTTGCAATGATGCACTTATGGAATTCATAGTTTTTGACTTGTGACTTGTTCTATTCATTTTTCCTGTCTGACAAGCTTCACAAACTTCAATTTGAGCAAACTCTAATTTTGGCATGTCTCTCACTAACCCTTTCTTGACCAATGTTTTGATTGCCTTGATGTTCAGATGTGAGAGTATCTTATGCCATAAATTGCTTTGCTCTATAGATACCTTGGTGTAGAAGTAACAAATACCATCCTCATTTGTTGGGTCCAAGTCTGCAACAAACAAGCTTTCTTTCCTTGCTCCTTTTAGAGCAACTTCATTGATTTTCTTGCTGATGAAAATACATTCTTCTTTGTCAAATAAAACTTTAAAACCTTTGTCTGCAAACTGGCTGACACTGAGAAGATTTACTTCAAGACCAGCTACCAATGCTAAATCATCAATGACAATATTTCCAGAAATAATCTTGCCATATCTCATTGTGAATCCTTTGCCGTTGTCTCCAAAGGTCACCAAAGGGCCAGCTTTCTCCTCAAATTGTGATAGCAGCGCCTTATCACCTGTCATATGTCTGGAACATCAACTGTCTATCATCCATATGACCTTCTTCATTTTATCCTGCACACAATGAGTTTTAAGTGTGTTTAGCAACCCAACCAGTATTGGGCACTTTCTTTTTGTTAACTGATTTAGCAGAAGTAGAATGAGTTGTTTCAGATAAAATAGAATTCATTGACCGTTGTGCATTTTCCCTGTCTGTTGTAGACCCAATTTTTGTTTCTTCGAGGTCTACTCTCAGCTTGTGGAAACTTTTCATTACTTTCAAGTTACATGGGATGCAATTAATAAGTGAATTTTATATCCACTTGGAATGCTTCATTACAAGCTTAAATTTGTGTTTTGGACTCAAGTTGTTGGTATTTTGATGTGTTTTTGTGTTATTGCAGTTCAGGTATCAGTTAAATGAAGAAAGGACCTTTTAAAGGAAATATGATGAAAAGTGATCAGATTTGGAAGCCAAGGCCATTGTCAAGTTGTAGAGAATCTCGTTAGCTTCGCGTGGGCCGTTGAATCGCCTAATTCTGACGAGTAGAACTCAAGTTATGGGCAAAATAAGATTCATCAGAATTTTCCAGAAAGGCTGCAGGCGCCCGCCTGCTGGTGTCAGGCGGCCGCGTGCTGATGCGCGGCTGACTTCGCTGGAAAAAACCTTTTTTGAGTGGAATTTGACGATTTTAAGGGTCCACGTCCAATACGGGCTTATATATACTTAAAAAAGGGTTTTCATCATCTGGGAAGATTGGGATACCAAGGAGAAGACCTAGAAGAACAAAACAACTCCGAAAAAGAAGATCTTGTTTTTAACTTGTGATTCTTTGAAATAGTTGTAACTTTGGATGCTCGTTTTCATTCTTATTAAACCTAGACCTTTTTTATTCGTACTTTGATTATTATTCAGTTTATTAAGACCTTGTTTTATACCATGCTTTCATTGGAACCCATGATGATGATGAGTTCGATTATGGGCTAATCATTATCATGGAATTCTAGCGGATTTACTTATGGATTTCAATAATTAATTTGTTTCGATATCTTGGTGTGTGGTGATTGATTGATATCCTAATATTGGTTGTGCTTATTCTTCTTATGTGCGTAGCTAACATATAAGATAGCGTGTTAATCTCTATTGAAGCGACAATGAATATAGAGGTTTAGAACTTGCCATGCTAGCATAGGTTCATGTATTTGTTATGCATGATTCGTAGGTAATTTTAACCATCTTACTTGCCCTATGTAATCATGATAGATAAATTGCGCATTAAACCATTATGTTGTCAAATTCTATAGACATATAGGGTCTCAATATAATTGGTGCCTATTCAGCTTCTATCTCCTTTGTGGCTGTCTGGTAGAATGGTACTCGTGCAACGAAAGTTGGCGTTTATCAGTTTCATGTTATCTGATTAGTGTCATCACCATCGCATGCTAAGGTTAAGAATGAAAAGGCTATTGAATGAAGTATTTAATGAAGTTAGAATCCCATGTTTGTCATATATAGTAATTCAACCTCAATTTTCTTAGTTAATGTTATTTAGTATGATCCCTTAGTTTAATCAAAACCCAATTTGTTATTTGTCTTAGCATTGAGCGATAACCATACATTGTTGCATAGGTGCATAAATTGAACTTAACCTAAACCAGTCTCTGTGGGAACGAATATGATTTATATCTTATACTACTTGCGAACGCATATACTTGCGTGAATATTAGCGCGTGTTTTTGCCCTAACAAGTTTTTGGCGCCGCTGCCGGGGACTCAGTGTTAATTTTTAGTTTATGTGCTTGTCATCAGTGCTCGTTAAAGTTCACTGACTCGGATTCTTTTACTTTCACGGTTTATTTGTTTGTGTTTCAGGTACTCATTACAAGGAGAGATCCAGCAGCACGAACGAAAGCCTTGATGGATTTTTCTCAACCCAAGATCAATGACATTCAATCTAGCATTGTCCGGCCAGCTATCACAGCTAATACCTTTGAGATCAAGCCTGGCATAATTCAATGGGTGCATAATTCAATCCAGTTTGGGGGTTCTCCAACTGAATATCCCAATATGCATATTAGGAATTTCATTGAGATCTGCGACACCTTCAAGTTCAGCGGTGTTTCTGAAGATGCTGTGAAGCTGAGACTGTTCCCATTCTCTCTGAGGGACAAGGCTAAGAGCTGGTTACACTCTTTACCAGCTGGTTCGATTACTACTTGGGAAGATCTTGCTCATAAATTTCTTACTAAATTCTTCCCTATGGAGAAGACAGCTGCAATAAGGAATGCTCTTACTCAAATTACGCAGAAAATGAGAGAATCTTTATGTGAAGCTTGGGAGCACTACAAGGAGATGCTTAGGAAGTGTCCTCATCATGGAATGCCTGATTGGATGATAATCAATTGCTTCTATAACGGTTTAGGAGCATGATAAGTGGCATTTTATACCACTTAGAACGTCTTATAATGGCTTAAATTGGTGTCTTGAAATCAAGTATTTTGTGTATTTAATGCGTTTTTCTAGTGTTTGTGCATTTCAGGGTATTATTTGCATTTCTGGAAGAGATCTCATCAAGAATAAGCCTTGACTTGTGGTTGGCATTACAAGTGGGCAGATAGGAGCAGAATGCAGCAAAAAACGGGAGCAAAAACAGAGCATTTTCCAGAAGGGGTCTGAGCGCCCGCTCAGCTCTGCTGAGCGACCACTCAGGAAGCTGAGCGCCCGCTCAGGAATGCTGAGCGGTTGCTCAGGGATGGAATTTCAGATTAATTATTTTAGACTCCTCTATAAGTAGTTTTTAGAGATATTTCAAAAAAGGTTGGATCGTAGTATTAATTAAGGAGCGAGGAGATAAGGAAGAAGACCGTTTTAGTATACCGCAACGAAGAGGAAGCATATTTTCTTGTGATTCTTTATTTCGTTGTAACGTTGGGTGCTAGTTTTCTTTACTTTGAACCTATTTACTCTTGTGACGTACTCTGGTTTAATATAAGTAGTTTTAGTTATTATTCTCGTGTGTTATTATCATGTTTTCATATGAACGCATGATGACGATAAGTGCTATCATGGGCTAATCGTGATCATGGGGTCGTAACAGATTTACTATGGAATTTTTTAGTTAGTGTTTAATACCTTAGTGTGTGATGATTGTATGATATCTAGTATTGGTTGTGCTTATTCGTCTTATGTGCGTCGCGAACATATAAGATATGGTGTTAATCTCTTGTGAAGCGACGGTGGATCTTGAGATTTAGAACTTGCCATAATAGCAAGGTTCATGTATGTGTATTCATGATTAGTGGGTAACTCTAACCATTTTACTTGCCCTGTGTAATCAAAAGGAATAACTTGTGCTTAAATCGTTATGTTGTCAAATTCTGTAGACATATAGGGTCTCAACATAATTGATGCCTATTCAGCTTCTATCTTAATAGTGGATGCTTGGTAGAAAGGTATTAGTACAATGAAATTGGCTTTTATCAGTTTCGTGTTGTTCGATTAATATCATCACTGTTGCATGCTAAGGGTAATGACAATGACTATTGAAGGAAGTAGTAATGAAGTTGTGATCTCATGTGTGTTTTGATATTGTTAATTCAAGTGTCAATTAAGTGCTTAATTCTAGTAGTTAATTATAGTTAATAATTAGTTAATCAAATTTAAGTGTTATTGTCTTGACATTGAGAAATAATTATACATTGGTGAGTAAGTGTTAATTGAACATAATTAGTCTGAGTCTCTGTGGGAACGAACTAGAAATTATTCTATATTACTTACGAACGCGTATACTTGCATGTATTATTAGAGCGTGTTTTCGCCCTAACAAGTTTTTGGTGCCGCTGTCGGGGACTCGGCATATTTGTTTAGTTTATGTACTTACCATCAGTGGTCATTAGGACTTGGTGATTAAGACGTGTTACTTATTGTTTCCGGTTGTGTTTCAGGTACTTTAGCGAGCGTTTATGCAAACACGTTCTCGCACTCGCAAGAGGACTTTAGATATGGCTGAGGAGACAAACGAAGTTCTTGGTATTCCGGAGAAGATAGATTTTGAAGATTCGGATACAGAAAGTGAGCAGAAAGAGCCAGTAATCATGGGTGATCATATAGTTCCGGCAGATCCAGCTCTTATGGACTTTTCTCGGCCTAAAATTGATGACATTCAGTCAAGCATCATGCACCCGGCTATTGAGGCCAATAACTTTGAAATCAAGTCGGGCACTATTCAGATGGTGCAGAATTCTGTTTCTTTTGGAGGTGCTGCGACTGAAGATCCCAACATGCATATCAGGAATTTTATCGAGATCTGTAGTACTTTCAAATATAATTGTGTGACTGATGAGGCTATCAAGATGGGGCTTTTCCCATTCTCACTGAGGGATAAATCTAAGGACTGGTTACATTCTGAACCAGCTGGGTCAATCACTACTTGGCAAGATCTTGCACAGAAGTTTCTGGTAAAGTTCTATCCAATGGCGAAGATTGCAGCTATGAGGAGTGCTCTTACTCAGTTTGCGCAACAACCTACAGAATCTATGTGCGAAGCTTGGGAGCGCTACAAGGAAAAGTTGAGAAAGATTCCACATCATGGTATGCCTGATTGGATGGTGATCACTGGTTTTTATAATGGTTTGGGGGCCCAATCTCGGCCCATGCTCGATGCAGCAGCTAGAGGCGCCTTTTGGGCCAAAAGCTATACTGAGGCTTATAATCTTATTGAGACGATGGCTGCAAATGAGCATCAAAACCCAACTCAAAGGATGATTCCTGGGAAGGTAGCAGGTATTCTGGAAGTTGATGCAGCTACAGCTATTGCATCGCAGCTCCAAACACTATGTATGAAGGTTGATTCTTTAGCCACCTATGGAGTCAATCAGATAGCTATGGTCGGTGAACTTTATGCAGGTTCTCATGCTAGGGATCAATGTTCTCTTGTTAATGAATCTGTTCAGTATGTGAACAATTATCAGCGACCGCAGCAACCTGTGCCAGCTACTTATCATCCTAACAACAGAAATCATCCAAATTTCAGCTGGAGTAATAATCAGAATGCTATTCCGCAACCATATCAACAAGGCGTAAGTAAACAGTTCAATCCACCTGGATTCCAGCAACCACAGCAGTATGCTCAAAAGCAATCATATCCTCAACAAGGAGGTGCAGCTCCACCCTCTAGTGCTAATTTTGAGGAACTTAAGCTATTGTGCAAAAGTTAGGCGGTTTCTATCAAGACCTTGGAAAATCAAATCGGTCAAATAGCCAATGCAGTGCTCAATTGCAATAACCCCAATTTTTGGAAAATTTTGAAACCCTTATGAATAGTGTTTTTGCTGAATGAGAAAACTTTTCATGCCACACTATGTAGGGGTTCTGTTATGGATATTCTGAGATTTTATTAGTACTCTATATGGTATATAAGTGTATGTAAAGATCGTCAGAATCCAATTCCGAACACTTTGATTTTTCCCGAAAATCCACTAGATACGAAAAGAATTGAGTATAAGGTAACAAGATAAGAAGGATTTAAATTAAAGGATTATAAGAGAGGATCATAAAAGGAATATAATATATTGAGAAAGGTTAAGGGAACCTAAGTAATAAGATCCCGGGTATGATCCCTCAAACGATAAACGAAAACGAAAGTTAAGCGAACCGTATAACAGATCAGCGATCATTAGGCAAACAATTAGGAAGTTAATCAAAGAGATTAGAGGGGATGATGTCATCCAACCAATGGGAAGAGGACAAAGAGGGAAGGATGACACCACATGAGGACATAAGCATGACATAGGAGGGAAGGAGGTGTGGTTGGCTATTAACCACACAATTTGCAAGGTTAATAAAGTAATTAACCAAAATCTAAACAAAAACAACCAACCAAAAGCAAAACACAAAAATCATTTCATCTTCTTCAAGCCTTTGCTCTCGGCTTTTCTTGTTTTCAAAGAGAAGAATTTCAAAAATCCAAGATCCAAGCTTCCTAAATTGGTGAGTTAATTCTCTAGTCTTCCTTATGCATAGTTATGGCTACCTTATGAGTTTAAGCCTCTAATTCATTCTCAATCTTCTCCAATAAATCAATGAAGAAGACAATGAATAGTGATTTCAAAGTTTTTAACTTGATTTTCTTACTTTTCCTTTAAGATCCAAGCATTCCTAAGACTCCTCAAGGCTTCTTAAGGCTTCATAGCTACTCCCACCACTTCAAGGAAGGTATATCATCTCCAAACCCTAGCTTTAATTTGTATATTAGGTTGATTATGGTTGTGAGGGTAAAGAGTAGCTTGAAACTTGTATGTTTAAGAGTTTGGGTTGGAATGGTTGTGGTTGATTTGTTGAAATCTTAAGAGTTGGTTAAAGAATGTAGTATAGTTTAAATTCAAGTTTTGGGATTAAGTAAATTGATTATAATGAGTTGATTTGGGGCTGTTTTAATGTAGTTTAGATGGAGGTTTGATTGGGTTGTGAATTGGAGTTGAAATTGTGGTTGTTTGAATTGGTTTAAATTTGGGAAATCGCGTAAACATAGCCGTCGTAATGTCCGATTTACTTTAGACTGCTTTTGTTCCTAACATTAGGACCCGAGAACCCCCTGCTAGATCTTGACCATTGCCATTTTTAGGTATTTCATGTTACAAGCTTCGTTTTGATATGTAGTTCGTTTGATTCCGATGTACGGTTTAGGAGAAACGACCATTTTAAGTAACGGCGTTTCGCGAACAAAACATTATCCCTCGCCTTACTTTGAAACATTGGTTTAGGAACCTAAAGGACTAATTGGAGTATGAATCATTTATGTAAAGTGTATTAGGCAAATGGTAAGGCACTCGCGAAAAAATCGCTTTAAAACTCGTAATGGGTAATTTATTAAAAATGGTGGAGCCGAGGGTACTCGAGCGACTTAAGTAAATCGTTAAGCGCAAAACGAGCGTTAGAGTCTGAGTTGGTTAGAGTATAGATTTACAAGTGACTTTGGTTTAATTCCAACTTACTTGTTGCTTATAGGTTACCAGACTCGTCCCGAGCCATTCGTAACCCCCAGTCGCTCAGGCAAGTTTTCTATCCGTTATACTGTTGTTGTGATGTATATATGTATATGCATTATCTTGCGATAGATGCATGTTGGTTAATTAGCAAATATTGCGATATATTGAAGCATGCTGTTATGGTATATATATGCATGCCTGTTTCATATTTTTTCCATATATATCTGTTGGTTCAGTTGATAATACCTATGCTAGAGAATAGCAGTAATTTGCATATACCCTTAGTATAGGGACCCAAAGGTGAAAACATTTTCTAAAACCGCGAGTCGAGGATCCCGAGTAGATTTTATATATATATATATATTTATATATATATGGTTATAGTTCTCAAAACTATTAATCGAATAAGGTTTATTCGATAACTTTATTTTATTATTGAATATTATTTCGAATATTTATTCGAGGGCTTATGACTTCTTTATTTTATTAAATGAATATTATTTTGAATATTCATTCGAGGGCTTATGACTTCTTTATTTTATTAAATGAATATTATTTTGAATATTCATTCGAGGGCTTATGACTTCTTTATTTTATTAAATGAATATTATTTTGAATATTCATTCGAGGACTTATGACTCATTTTATTTTATTATTTGAATATTATTTGAATATTCATTCGAGGGCTTATGACTCTTTTATATTATTTATTGAATATTATTTGAATATTTATTCGAGGGCTTATGACTCAATTTATATTATTTAATGAATATTATTTGAATATTTATTTGAGGATCTATGACTCCGATTATTTGCTGAGATATGTTCTTTATTTTATTAAAGAATAAGGTGTCGATAATCAAACTTATCTTTGATTATTCAAATAAAGATAGTACTTTCGTATAAGTATATCTTTGGTTATTTAATACTCATTTCAAGTATAAGTTTTAAAACTTCTACTTCAATTATTTTTATAAAGATTATTCTTTATGGGAATATTATTTAAATAATAATATTCATATATTTTCTAATATATTGGGACTGATTTATTTCATTAAATCAGCATTACTCCAAACACTCTTTAAAGTGTTTTTGAGTCTTCAAAATGATTTTTAAAAGTTAGAGCGGATCCCAAAACTCATTTTTATATTTAAGATCTTCCTTTTAAAAAGGGGATTTAAATACTCGCTCAAAAACTGAGGGATCCGGCTCTATGGTGTATTTTATATTCGCAACAAGGTTGCAGTTTTGGTAAATGAATTGATTACTTACCCAACGTTCGGGAAGTAAGTCCATCTATCGAGTCGGCATAAGCAACATGGGCTCAGTGGGCGTCCATGATAGTGTAAGTGGCTCAGTGGGAGTCCATCAAATGCATAAGTGGCTGAGTGGCGGTCCAGCATAAGGTCCTATTGCGACCAGGGTGATGACCAGTGGGGAATTCGTCCATCTACTAGTAGAAAAGGTTACTTATTGGTATCTTTTCCTGATCAGCAAGATATCGGGTTTATGCCAAAATTCTTTTCCTTTCCAAAATTCATTGGATATTACAACTCTGTTCATACTTTACATGACATAGATTTTCAGGAAATGTATGAGATATATATATATATATATGGATATATATATCAGGACTTAATGAAGTATCTCGTAACTTCATTATTTATAATGATATTCAAAGGTTAAATCTATTCAAATCTTGTCTTGTAGTCTCATCTATGTGATGAACTGTTGAAAGCTCGTTATACTTTGAACAGTGGTAGTTCAAGTAACTTTATAATTGATATAAGTATATTGGAGTATCTTGTAACTTCATCTTTTAAACTTATATCTAGTAAATGATTATCTTATGCATGACAAAGATTTTCAGAAAAACGTTGAGATAAGGTTAGATATATGAGATCACCTTGCAACGATATTTTTTTTATACAGTTATACACTGAAACTCTGTGTGTATTATGCATGGAAGAGGACTTCCAATATTTTGAAAAGTATATATGTATATATACTGAATATTTTGCGACTTCATCGCATTAAGATATCAAACTTGGTTCATTTCTTTTGACCAAGACTTTCATGAGTACTATGAGAAGGCTCATATATTGTTAATCATTATACATATTATTTTGGTGGGCTTGCTGCTCACCCTTGCTTTCTTCTTTCATCACACAACAACAGATAGAAAAGATGAACAAGACTAAGCTCCCAATTCACAGGCGGATAGGAAACATTCCGCAGTTTCCTGTAGGCGTGGATATCGCTGTAGCTGAGGTAGGAACTACCAATAGGCTAGGTTTTCAACTTATGATGTACCAGACTTATGTATAATTATGAATTGTAATAATGGCAAAGAAATATAAATTTATTCAGAAACCTTTTTAAGGTGTATTGACATATAATTGTGGAATAAAACGACTTGTGATTATTTTTGGATATTCATCTCTGAGACTATAACTTGTGGTGTGTGTGTTTATTGTGGGGTCACAGTACAGAGTAGTTGATTAATTATTAAGATTGGGTGTTATTAAGGGAAATGGAACTCGTGACAACCCGGATCCCTGACCCCGGATTTGGGGGTATTACAGAAGTGGTATCAGAGCTAAGCGTTATAAATCTCAGAGATGATGTGACATTAAGATAATAAGTTCACTAAGATAATAAGAACTCTTGCCAAGTTCATAGTCGGACTACCTAACGTAGTACTGACAGTTAAAACCCTTATGGGAACCCTTATAAATATCATGATAGTAGCGTAGTTCGTTATCGTATATGGTAGCGGGACTCCGAACCCTGAGGTTGAGAAGTGACAGCGCGATGATGTTTTATTACTAATTGGAGATCGGATTGTGGATCCGATAGAGCGTCCTAACGCAGGACCGGATGATGTTCATATTGAGGATGTAATGGTTTAGGATGTTGTCCTAGATGGGATTGTTGCTGAGGAGGATCTCGTGGAAGATCCTAACAAGAATGAATAAAGGACCATTGAGGAATTGATGACCATGGTTAGGGAAACTACCAGAGGTAGGATTGGCCGGTCACTACCGGAGGTTCGTTCAAGTTTGTAAAGATAGTAGCCCCTTTAACGCGGCTTACTTGTAATACTGAGAAGTTTGAATGGACAGAGAAATGCGAGAAAAGCTTTTAACAACTAAAGCAAAGGTTGGTGACGGCACCTATATTGGCATTGTCGGATGAAAAAAGGAGATTTTGTGATTTGTATTGACGCTTCGCATAAGGAACTAGGGTGCTTCTTATACAGCACTACAAGGTAATCGCGTACGCGTCAAGAGAAATAAGGGAATTTAAAATTCGATATCCCCACCCATGAGCTTGGGCTCATGGCAATAGTTTTGCCCTAAAGATTTGAGGCACTACTTGTATGGAGAGAAGTGTGAGATTCACAAACCATAGGAGCTCTAGTACATTTTTACGTAGAAAGAGCTCAACATACGCCAGAGGGGGTGGTTAGAGCTAATCAAGAATTATGATTGGGAGATTCTTTATCATTCGGGGAAAGCCAATGTGGTGGCTGATGCCCTTAGTAAAAAGGAGAGACCCAAGATGATAAGGGGATAGTGAGGTGTTCCTACAGAAATTGGGTCCCAAAAGTTCAAGAGCTTAAGGATGAGAACTTAGATGAGAGCCATAGTTTGAGGAATAAGATTTAGGGCAAACCCTGAATGTGATAGTCAGGGAGGTTGCCATCAAGAAAGAAAGAACCCATAACATAATAGAGTGGAAAACAAGGTTTTTAATGTATAAGATAACCCCGATTATGGGAGAAGGTTGAAACATTTCATACTAAGGAAACAGAAAGTCGAGTAAGGAAAGGAGACCCGAGATGGTACTCCTATACGGCAATTTATGGACCAGTCTAGACATAACTTAGACTATTATCCCCAACCACCACCCTGAGAAAACAATGCGGTGAGAAATTCTTTCAGGACCTTTAAGTCGCTAAGCTCTCAGAGTTCCAAGGAACAAGCGAACCCAGTAGAGGCGAGAGCCTGGCTAAAGAAAATATAGGAATCATTTGAAATTCTAAATGATGGACGAATCACAAAAGACTGTTTTTGTCATTTACCCTCCTAAGAAAGAGGCCACCCGCTGGTGAAAGGCCAAGGAAGGCACGGAGCAAGAGATTATAATAAACTGATTTAAGTTCAGACAATTATTTTCAGGAAAGTACTTCCCAAGGTTATGGATGCAGTGTAAAAGCTTTGGAGCTAGAACAAAAGTGGACGAGTATGATGAATTATGAATCTAAGTTGTAAAAGTTATCAAGATTCGTTCTGAGGACACGAATCCAGAATGACGGGATATTTGAAATCAATGCTTATGTTGTGTTGGTTCATGAAATAATGATAAGGGAAAGGAAAATAAAAAGAAACTGAAGTGGAAAGGAATATAAAGGCAATAGAGTTTGAGGAATGATAAGGAAGTTGGGTATGAGGAAACCCTAAAGACTCGTAGCAATAGAAATAGAAAAGTATGTAATCGTCAGGATGAGGGTGATTCACCATGAGTTAAATTGATGGTTGAAGGCATAAGAGATAAATATATTTTATCCCCTGTAAGTTGGGAGGATTTGAGGAAACCTTGAGATAGTTCGAAGGATAAATATTGAGACGCGGATAGACTGAGGAGACAAGGAAGTAAGAAATTAGGAAAATTGGATGAAGGAAGTGACCTTCAAGAATGTGAAGTGTAAGACCGGTGGCATGATACCCAGAAAGGGAGACGCCAGGTATGAGAGATATCCCAACATTGAGATGACTGTTGAGATAAACAACAAAAGTAAATAAGGAATTATTAAGAAGAAGTTCATGTTAAACACGACCAATATCTTCCAGAACATCCTTGTTATCGTTACCAAATTAGGCAAGACAAGCGGATAACCGTTGTTATCTTTTGGAGGCCATATTGATTGACCCCATTTTGAATACAGATGTTATTGTGAAATTAGGCATATACTATCGAGGTGGGAATGATTGAATAAGACACCCTTGTCAGGGATATATGACTTGATTTATCCATGGAAGGATGCAGGTACCTTTTAAAGGTGGAATTAAGGATAGAACATCGGTAACTTAAAATGAATCCTAGGGGAATACATAAAGGTTGGCATTTCACCCTTAATAGGGACATCATGAGTTTTGACAGTATGATTTGGAAAGGGATTAAGGTAACAACAACCTTTAAGAATCAGTGGAGAAATTTTTCAGAAGTATATAGACAATGGTTCTAGTAATAGTAAATGGTATTTTGATATGCCCTGTATCTAGGGAATACAGGAGGAACGATTGAAGGATAACCTTAGAGGTTTTACAAGGAGAAAGATAATATTCAAAATTCTCAAGAATAGAAATGTTGATAAAGGAAATATGATGTAATTATAATGTTGCCAAGTGGGGCACGTGTTAAACCACGAGAAAGTATGGATCGAACCAATAATGGTCGAAATTGTTCAGGGCAATTAGGACTTAAGATAAAAGATGTTCTAATTATGATTGAGAGTCAGTCATGACAGTGATTAACCTCTAAAGACTGAGGGGATAACTTATGGAAAAATGATAATTTTTTTTTACTCATCAGATTTTAAGGAAAATATTTTCACATAAGCTGTGATTGAAATAAGGTAGAAAATTTATTTGGAGGTGGTTAAAATGACATTGACTGTAAGGAAATTTTACTATCAGGAAAGGCCAAAGAGGTGGCCGACACTTTAAAGGTAAGAGGATAATTATTGGCGCTTGTGCCAAAGGAATACAGTGATGATGGTTAAAGCTATGAAGGTTGTATTATGGTTTGGAAGATTGACATTCCTTCTGATGACTGTGCAATATCCAACCGTAATAGTAGTTGGTAAAGGTTTAATTCGTGTAATCGCCATGAGCGGGCTATCTATCTCAGAAGATACTATCTTGAGATAAGCCAGGGCCATGTTTCAAAAAGGACTAGATGAACCCTTGAGTTAAGTCTTCTATTTAGGGTGTATGATTAAGAATGGTATTAACCTGCTATCATTGCTTTGATTGAAACTCTTCTGCAATTTAATCTGCTTCATGTCATGTATGTATGTCAGGATCAGGAGTGTTCTTCATGAATCATGAATGGTGATTATGTTACCTCCTTAGAAGGATTTGATACGACATGTATGGACTCCGTATGGTTAGATATTAAGATTTCATGGAAAGTGAATGACGACAGTAGGTCAGTGGTGGACCATAGTAATGCAGTAATGATTCTGTGAGTAATGAGCTGATTACAACCGTGAGAGTTTTATTGGAATGGGTGTTGAGATTGAGTACCACTAATCGGGTCGTGGTAGTGTATAAGTTATCATTGATAGACTAATTAAGTCGATTATCTACCTATGATATATTTATTCCTTCTTATCGATAAAGAGTAGTATTACCCATACGAAGAAGGTTGCGGTATAGAAATGGATTCTAGTAACGATGAGGTCTAGAATGAGATCCCAGATTCGATTTTCGATATCGAGGGAGTTTCAAAGGTGATTGTGTATAAGCTCAAGGAAGAGCCTGGGTCCATAGAATGATGGATGGAATAGCAAAAATATTTAGGTATGAGAGATACGATGCTATAATACTTGATGTTGATATAAATACACATATGTTTTGTTCTCCTATGACAAACCTCTATAGTTCAGAGGTAGATTCCAAGCCAGATATTTTGTGGTAGTATATTTTATATATATACAATTCTCTTTAGTTCGTTCTTTTCTCTCCTTTTCATTTCATATAAGCTGAGAAGAACAACCCTTCCAGAAGGGGAGGTATTGCCGAATGACTATCTATCTGTGTGATAGAAGCCTAGTAGGATACCATTTATTGTTTAATTGCTTGTCAAGTACTAAAGGCTGGCCACCTTCTGTACTAACTATACGATATAACAAGTGTTCATGATCATAGTGATCTCTCAATAAATTCTTTTACTTCTATATGAAGGACCAAGCTTTCGAAGATGGAAGCAGCTAAAGGAAGTAGTATCAGTATGGTGGTATTCCGATTCTAACGCGTTCGTGATACTAAGGTTGACGTGGTTATTAAAAGGTTATAGAACGCTAACGAGCAAAAGTATAACCAGTATAATATTAGGAACGGAAGGTAGTAGCGATTACGAACTGGAAAAGAATGGGTATTGAGAAGCAAAAGCTCTAATGCTAAAAGCTATAATGAAAGTCTGTGCAATATACTTGAAAGAAAATGGAATGATCACTTAACGCGGATTGAGTTTTCTCACGATAATAGATCATATGTCAGGTATCGAGATGTTTTCTTATGAGATCCTTGAGGGAAGACAATGTCGATCTCCCTTGTGTTAGGATGAAGATGTAGAGCGCAAGATGCTCGGACCAGCAGTGGTCCAAAGGACCAAGGGTTTAATAGATTTAATCAGAGGACGGCTGGTAGTAGCCCAAGATGGACATAAGAAGCATGTTGATTTGACACGAAAGGACAAGGAATAGGAAGTAGGGGACCTAGTGTTGTTATAGGTATTCCCTTGGAAAGGAAGGATGAGGTTCAGAAAGAAATGAAAGCTAAGTCCACGAATTGTTGGACCCTTGGATATATTAAGACGTATTGGGAGGATAGCATATGAGCTAGCCCTAACCCCGAACATGTAGCAGGTCGTAACGTGTTTCACGTATCAATGTTAAGGAAGTGTAATTCAGATGCCAGATAAATAGGGGCATATGAGCGTATAGATATGCAACCCGACGTAACCTATATGGAGCAACCATGAAGGGTTATAGAGTGAAAAGGAACAAGTGCTTAGGAGAAGGATTATCAAACTAGGCAGAGTTTGGTGGTAGGACCACAATGTGGGAAAATTTACTCGAGTGTTAGAAAGTGCAATGCTAAGAGAGTATCCCTATTCATTTTCTATCTGATTCCGGGACGGAATCCGTTTAAGGAGGGGAGACTGTAATAACCCCAATTTTTGGAAAATTTTGAAACCCTTATGAATAGTGTTTTTGCTGAATGAGAAAACTTTTCATGCCACACTATGTAGGGGTTCTGTTATGGATATTCTGAGATTTTATTAGTACTCTATATGGTATATAAGTGTATGTAAAGATCGTCAGAATCCAATTGCGAACACTTTGATTTTTCCCGGAAATCCACTAGATACGAAAAGAATTGAGTATAAGGTAACAAGATAAGAAGGATTTAAATTAAAGGATTATAAGAGAGGATCATAAAAGGAATATAATATATTGAGAAAGGTTAAGGAAACCTAAGTAATAAGATCCCGGGTATGATCCCTCAAACGATAAACGAAAATGAAAGTTAAGCGAACCGTATAACAGATCAGCGGTCATTAGGCAAACAATTAGGAAGTTAATCAAAGAGATTAGAGGGGATGATGTCATCCAACCAATGGGAAGAGGACAAAGAGGGAAGGATGACACCACATGATGACATAAGCATGACATAGGAGGGAAGGAGGTGTGGTTGGCTATTAACCACACAATTTGCAAGGTTAATAAAGTAATTAACCAAAATCTAAACAAAAACAACCAACCAAAAGCAAAACACAAAAATCATTTCATCTTCTTCAGGCCTTTGCTCTCGGCTTTTCTTGTTTTCAAAGAGAAGAATTTCAAAAATCCAAGATCCAAGCTTCCTAAATTGGTGAGTTAATTCTCTAGTCTTCCTTATGCATAGTTATGGCTACCTTATGAGTTTAAGCCTCTAATTCATTCTCAATCTTCTCCAATAAATCAATGAAGAAGATAATGAATAGTGATTTCAAAGATTTTAACTTGATTTTCTTACTTTTCCTTTAAGATCCAAGCATTCCTAAGACTCCTCAAGGCTTCTTAAGGCTTCATAGCTACTCCCACCACTTCAAGGAAGGTATATCATCTCCAAACCCTAGCTTTAATTTGTATATTAGGTTGATTATGGTTGTGAGGGTAAAGAGCAACTTGAAACTTGTTTGTTTAAGAGTTTGGGTTGGAATGGTGGTGGTTGATTTGTTGAAATCTTAAGAGTTGGTTAAAGAATGTAGTATAGTTTAAATTCAAGTTTTGGGATTAAGTAAATTGATTATAATGAGTTGATTTGGGGCTGTTGTAATGTAGTTTAGATGGAGGTTTGATTGGGTGTGAATTGGAGTTGAAATTGTGGTTGTTTGAATTGGTTTAAATTTGGGAAATCGCGTAAACATAGCCGTCGTAATGTCTGGTTTACTTTAGACTGCTTTTGTTCCTAACATTAGGATCCGAGAACCCCCTGATAGATTTTGACCATTGCCATGTTTAGGTAGTTCATGTTACGAGCTTCGTTTTGATATGTAGTTCGTTTGATTCCGATGTACGGTTTAGGAGAAACGACCGTTTTAAGTAACGGCGTTTCGCGAACAAAACATTATCCCTCGCCTTACTTTGAAACATTGGTTAAGGAACCTAAACGACTAATTGGAGTATGAATCATTTATGTAAAGTGTATTAGGAAAATGGTAAGGCACTCGCGAAATAATCGCTTTAAAACTCATAATGGGTAATTTATTAAAAATGGTAGAGCCGAGGGTACTCGAGCGACTTAAGTAAATCGTTAAGCGCAAAATGAGCGTTAGAGTCTGAGTTGGTTAGAGTATAGATTTACAAGTGACTTTGGTTTAATTCCAACTTACTTGTTGCTTATAGGTTACCAGACTCGTCCCGAGCCATTCGTAACCCCCAGTCGCTTAGGTAAGTTATCTATCCGTTATACTGTTGTTGTGATGTATATATGTATATGCATTATCTTGCGATAGATGCATGTTGGTTAATTAACAAATGTTGCGATATATTGAAGCATGCTGTTATGGTATATATATGCATGCCTGTTTCGTATTTTTGCCATATATATCTGTTGGTTCAGTTGATAATACCTATGCTAGAGAATAGCAGTAATTTGCATATACCCTTAGTATAGGGACCCAAAGGTGAAAACATTTTCTAAAACCGGGAGTCGAGGATCCCGAGTAATTTTATATATATATATATTTATATATATATATGGTTATAGTTTTCAAAACTATTAATCGAATAAGGTTTATTCGATAACTTTATTTTATTATTGAATATTATTTCGAATATTCATTCGAGGGCTTATGACTTCTTTATTTTATTAAATGAATATTATTTTGAATATTCATTCGAGGGCTTATGACTTCTTTATTTTATTAAATGAATATTATTTTGAATATTCATTCGAGGGCTTATGACTTCTTTATTTTATTAAATGAATATTATTTTGAATATTCATTCGAGGACTTATGACTCCTTTTATTTTATTATTTGAATATTATTTGAATATTCATTCGAGGGCTTATGACTCTTTTATATTATTTATTGAATATTATTTGAATATTCATTCGAGGGCTTATGACTCAGTTTATATTATTTAATGAATATTATTTAAATATTCATTTGAGGATCTATGACTCCAATTATTTGCTGAGATATGTTCTTTATTTTATTAAAGAATAAGGTGTCGATAATCAAACTTATCTTTGATTATTCAAATAAAGATAGTACTTTCGTATAAGTATATCTTTGGTTATTTAATACTCATTTCAAGTATAAGTTTTAAAACTTCTACTTCAATTATTTTTATAAAGATTATTCTTTATGGGAATATTATTTAAATAATAATATTCAAATATTTTCTAATATATTGGGACTGATTTATTTCATTAAATCAGCATTACTCCAAACACTCTTTAAAGTGTTTTCGAGTCTTCAAAATGATTTTTAAAAGTTAGAGCGGATCCCAAAACTCATTTTTATATTTAAGATCTTCCTTTTAAAAAGGGGATTTAAATACTCACTCAAAACCTGAGGGATCCGGCTCTATGGTGTATTTTATATTCGCAACAAGGTTGCCGTTTTGTTAAATGAATTGATTACTTACCCAACGTTCGGGAAGTAAGTCCATCTATCAAGTCGGCATAAGCAACATGGGCTCAGTGGGCGTTCATGATAGTGTAAGTGGCTCAGTGGGAGTCCATCAAATGCATAAGTGGCTGAGTGGCAGTCCAGCATAAGGTCCTATTGCGACCAGGGTGATGACCAGTGGGGAATTCGTCCATCTACTAGTAGAAAAGGTTACTTATTGGTATCTTTGCCTGATCAGCAAGATATCGGGTTTATGCCAAAATTCTTTTCCTTTCCAAAATTCATTGGATATTACAACTCTGTTCATACTTTACATGACAGAGATTTTCAGGAAATGTATGAGATATATATATATATATGGATATATATATCAGGACTTAATGAAGTATCTCGTAACTTCATTATTTATAATGATATTCAATGGTTGAATCTATTCAAATCTTGTCTTGTAGTCTCATCTATGTGATGAACTGTTGAAAGCTCGTTATACTTTGAACAGTGGTAGTTCAAGTAACTTTATAATTGATATAAGTATATTGGAGTATCTTGTAACTTCATCTTTTAAACTTATATCTAGTAAATGATTATCTTATGCATGACAAAGATTTTCAGAAAAACGTTGAGACAAGGTTAGATATATGAGATCACCTTGCAACGATATTTTTTTATACAGTTATACACTGGAACTCTGTGTGTATTATGCATGGAAGAGGACTTCCAATATTTTGAAAAGTATATATGTATATATACTGAATATTTTGCGACTTCATCGCATTAAGATATCAAACTTGGTTCATTTCTTTTGACCAAGACTTTCATGAGTACTATGAGAAGGCTCATATATTGTTAATCATTATACATATTATTTTGGTGGGCTTGCTGCTCACCCTTGCTTTCTTCTTCTATCACACAACAACAGATAGAAAAGATGAACAGGACTAAGCTCCCAATTCGCAGGCGGATAGGAAACATTCCGCAGTTTCCTGTAGGCGTGGATGTCGCTGTAGCTGAGGTAGGAACTACCAATAGGCTAGGTTTTCAACTTATGATGTACCAGACTTATGTATAATTATGAATTTTAATAATGGCAAAGAAATGTAAATTTATTCAGAAACCTTTTTAAGGTGTATTGACATATAATTGTGGAATAAAACGACTTGTGATTATTTTTGGATATTCATCTCTGAGACTATAACTTGTGGTGTGTGTGTTTATTGTGGGGTCACAGTACAGAGTAGTTGATTAATTATTAAGATTGGGTGTTATTAAGGGAAATGGAACTCGTGACAACCCGGATCCCTGACCCCGGATTTGGGGGTGTTACATCAATCGTCAATCTGGCACACTTCCCAGCGATACTGAAGTGCCAGGCAGGAAGGAAGCTAAAGAGCAAGTCAAGGCTATTACCTTAAGGTCTGGAAAAGTTGCTGATGCTGAAAAAGTAAAAGACGGAGAAGCTGAAGTTGGTGATGAAAAAGCTAAGCAATGGGAGAAAGCGGCGGAACCAAGGAAGACTATTGTGGAACACACTCTGCCTGAGGGTAATACAGGGGAGAAACAACTCTATCCTCCACCACCTTTCCCTAAGAGATTGCAACAACAAAAGCTGGATAAGCAGTTTGGTAAGTTTCTGGAGGTGTTCAAGAAACTTCATATCAATATACCTTTTACTGAGGCTCTGGAGCAAATGCCTAGTTATGCAAGATTTATGAAGAGTATTCTTTCAAGGAAGGTGAAACTGGATGACCTTGAGACCGTTGCTCTAATGGAAGAATGCAGTGCTGTGCTGAAACAAAAGTTACCTCCAAAGCTTAAAGATCCAGGTAGCTTCACCATTCCTTGCACCATTGGCAAGTTGTCATTTGAGAAGTGCCTGTGTGATTTGGGAGCAAGCATCAATTTGATGCCATTGTCGATCTTCAAAAAGTTGAATTTTCCTGATCCAAAGCTTACCTACATGTCTCTATAATTGGCTGATCGTTCTATTACATACCCACGAGGCATAGTGGAGGATGTGCTAGTAAAGGTGGATAAGCTCTTCTTTCCTGCAGACTTTATTATTCTTGATTTCGAGGAAGATAAGAAGATTCCCATAATCTTGGGGAGACCTTTCTTGGCTACAGACCATACCTTGATAGATGTGGAGAAAGGTGAACTTACTCTGAGGGTGCAGGATCAGGATGTGACATTCAATGTATTCAAAGCAATGAAATTCCCTACAGAAGACGAGGAGTGCTTAAAGGTGGATTTGATTAATTTTGCGGTTACTTCAGAACTTGATCATATGCTAATGTCTGATGCGTTAGAGAAAGCCTTAGTGGGGGATTTTGATAGTGAGGATGAGGATGGCAATGAGCAACTACAATATCTAAATGCTTCTCCTTGGAGGCGAACGCTAGACATGCCATTTGAATCTCTTGGTACTTCTGATCTCAGAAATATTGAAGGAAAGCTCAAACCATCTATTGAGGAAGCACCTACCTTGGAGCTTAAACCATTGCCTGAACACTTGAGGTATACTTTTTTATGTGATGCATCTACTTCACTTGTTATTATTGCATCTGACCTTTCAGGTAGTGAGGAGGACAAGCTCTTGAGGATCTTGAGAGAATTCAAATCGGCTATCGGATGGACTATAGCAGACATCAAAGGGATCATCCCTTCATACTGCATGCATAAAATTCTGCTAGAAGAGGGTATTAAGCCGACTGTTGAGAAACAACATAGACTTAATCCTATCATTAAAAAAGTGGTGAAGAAAGAAATTTTGAAGTGGCTGGATGCAGGAATCATTTATCTTATTTTTGACAGTTCTTGGGTGAGCCCCGTGCAATGTGTACCTAAGAAATGAGGTATTACTGTGGTAGCAAATGAGAAGAACGAGCTCATCCCCACTCGAACAGTCACAGGATGGAGGGTATGCATGGACTACAGAAAGTTGAACAAGGCCCCGAGGAAGGATCACTTCCCTCTTCCATTTATTGATCATATGCTTGACAGGTTGGCTGGTCATGAGTATTATTGTCTTCTGGATGGTTATTCGGGGTATAATCAGATATGTATTGCACCAGAGGATCAAGAAAAGACTACCTTCACTTGTCCATTTGGCACATTTTCTTTTCGTAGAGTTTCGTTTGGCTTATATGGCGCACCGACCACTTTTCAGAGATGTATGATGGCTATATTCTCTGAATTGATTGGAAATAATGTAGAGGTGTTCATGGACGACTTCTCCATCTTTGGACATTCATATGATGAATGTTTGAATAATCTTCGTGCGGTGCTCAAAAGGTGTGTGGAAACTAATTTGGTGCTCAATTGGGAAAAATGTCACTTTATGGTGCGTAAAGGCATTATTCTTGGGCATAAGGTCTCTAGCAAGGGTCTTGAGGTGGACAAAGCCAAGGTGGGAGTCATTGAAAAACTTCCACCACCTATTTCTGTGAAAGGAATCCGTAGTTTTCTTGGTCATGCGGGTTTTTATCGGCGTTTCATCAAGGACTTTTCGAAGATATCTAAGCTGTTGTGCAACTTGCTTGAGAAGGATGTGCCTTTCAAATTTGATGATGAATGCTTGACGGCATTCGAGACGCTCAAGAAGAGTTTGATAACTGCACCAGTTATTACAGCACCTGATTGGAAGAGCCTTTTGAGATGATGTGTGATGCGAGTGATTATGCGGTGGGCGCAGTTCTTGGGCAGCGCAAGAATAATCTTTTTTATGTGGTCTACTATGCTAGTAAGACTTTAAATGGAGCTCAAATGAACTACACCACTACTGAGAAGGAGCTCTTGGCTATAGTCTTTGGTTTCGAAAAATTTCGATCTTATTTGCTTGGGACAAAGGTGACAGTGTTCACTGATCATGCGGCCATTCGCTATTTGGTTTCCAAGAAGGATTAGAAGCCTAGACTCATTCGTTGGGTGCTCTTGCTACAGGAATTTGAGTTAGAGATCAAGGATCGAAAAGATACTGAGAATCAAGTAGATGACCATCTCTCTAGATTAGAGAATCCTGAGTCTACTTCACATGATAAGACATTGATCAACGAATCTTTTCCGGATGAGCAGTTATTCACAGTTCAGGAGGAAGAGCCATGGTTCGCAGATATTGTGAACTATATTGTCAGCAATATAATGCCTCCTAATATGAATACATCTCAAAAGAAGAAGTTTCTGCATGAGGTGAAGTGGTATATGTGGGATGAACCGTATTTGTTTAGACAGGGAGCTGACCAGATCATCAAGAGATGTATCCCATTCTGTGAGACGGAGGGGATATTACGAGACTGCCACTCCACAGTTTATGGTGGACATCATGGTGGTGAGAAGACGGTAGCTCGTATTCTGCAAGCAGGTTTTTTCTGGCCTACTTTGTTAAAGGATGCTCATCAGTTCGTTTTAAGGTGTGATCGTTGCCAAAGAGTGGGAAATCTTACGAGGAAGGATGAGATGCCGTTAAATGTGATGCTTGAAGTCGAGGTCTTTGATGTTTGGGCAATCGATTTCATGGGGCAAATTGTCTCATCCTGCAATAATCAGTACATCTTGCTGGCAGTCGATTATGTCTCAAAATAGGTAGAAGTCAAAGCTATGCCAACAAATGATGCAAAGGTAGTGTTGAATTTTCTTCATAAGCAGATTTTCACAAGATTTGGAATGCCACGAGTAATCATAAGTGATGAAGGGTCACATTTCTGCAACCGTAAGTTCACTTCTATGATGCAGCGCTACAATGTAAATCATCGTGTTGCTACTGCCTATCATCCGCAAATGAATGGTCAAGCGGAAGTGTCTAATAGAGAGATCAAGCGCATTTTAGAGAAGGTTGTTTGTCCGTCAAGGAAGGATTGGTCTTTAAAGCTCGATGAAGCTATTTGGGCTTACAGAACAGCATGCAAGACTCCACTTGGGATGTCCCCGTTTCAACTTGTGTATGGTAAGGGATGTCATTTACCTGCGGAGCTTGAGCATAAGGCATATTAGGCGTTGAAGAAGTTGAACCTGAATCTAGATGCAGCTGGAAAGAAGCGAATGCTTCAGCTAAATGAACTTGATCAATATCGACTCCAAGCATACGAGAACAACAAAATGTACAAGGAAAAAGTGAAAATGTGGCACGATAGGAAGCTATATCCTAATTCATTTATACCGGGGTAGCAAGTTCTTTTATTCAACTCTCGTCTCTGACTTTTTCCTGGAAAGTTGAAATCAAGGTGGTCTGGACCTTTTATTGTCAAAACTGTGTTTCCACATGGAGCGGTGGAGATTTTTGAGAATGATCCGGACCAAGCATTCAAGGTTAATGGTCAGTGTTTGAAGCATTACTATGGGGACACGACAAACCGGGAAGTGGTTAGTGCCGTTTTATTGTCCACTTGATAAAGGTACCCTACATCAAGCTAATGACGAAAAAGAAGCGCTTCTTGGGAGGCAACCCATGAATTGTTATTACAGGAACCCTTAGAAGTTAGTAACCTATCCAAAACCACAAAAAAAATCAGAAAAATAGGGCAAAAAATTTATTTTCCCAGAAGACCTCTGAGCGCCCGCTCAGCAAGCTGAGCACCCGTTCAGCTTTCCTGAGCGACCGCTCAGGGCCCGACTGGAAGAATTTTTTTTTAAGTCTTATAAAAAACCAAAAAAATCAGAAAAATCCAAAAATAAAACACAACCCCATTACCCACGAATTATCTTCCCATTGCCCACGTTTTTAACCCTCAAACCCACTCCTAATCAAATTTTACCCTAATCTCTACCCTATATATACATACAACTATTCCATATACTCCCCCATACACTTTAAAACCTTAAACTCTTTCCCATATTCAAAAAAACACAAATCTTAAACATTTTTTCTCAGTTTCGATGGCACCCAAGAGATCCAGGACTATTGATAACAGCAGCACTGTTCCTACTGCTGATTCTTTGAGGGGTACTGCTGCGAGGCCTCGTTGGTTTGATAGGGCTGCTGAAGAGGAGTATACTAGGCTTCTGGGTAAGCCGATTTTGAAGGAGAGGAGATTCTTACCATCGGGGAGGGATGGTGAGTTGTTGCCAATGATTGCTGAGAAGGGTTGGATTGCTTTTTGTGAGTCACCACAGGCAGTTCCGATGAGCGTTGTTCGCGAGTTCTATGCGAACGTGAAGGTTGAAAAGAATGGGTTTTCTATTGTGCGGGGGATGACGGTGGATTATCACCCTGAGGCGATTCGCCGTGTGATTGGGCAGCGACAGAGGAAACCCACGGAGGAGAATTGGAATGAGAAGACTGCTGAGGATTTTGACTTGGATTTGATTTGTGCTACTCTCCGTAGGCCGGACACGGTTTGGACTTTCAAGACTGGGACTAATGAGTATCGCCATTTTCCGGCGATTGCGATGAATAGGTATGCCTGTGCATGGAATGCCTTTATTTGGGCTAATATTCTGCCTACTTCGCATGCACATGAGGTCACAGTTGAGCGAGCACAATTGTTATGGTGTATTTTGAATGAGGAGTACTATGTGGACCTTGGTGAGTTCATCTACCAAGGAATTATGAAGTTTTTGAGGGGAGCTAAGCACATAAATATCCCTTATGCGTCCACGGTTACAAAGTTTTGCCGAGCAGTGGGAGTTCAGTGGCCGTCTCACGAGCAGTTGCATCTGCCGGCCGCTCCTATTGACTCCGAGACTCTGAATGCGATGCAGGAGTGGACTGGTGGAGAGCCCGAGGAGCATGGGCTGGGTTATCATCTTCCAGGAGGGCGTCCAGCACGCGATGCTACTATGGCGAGACCAGGGTGTGATGAGGATGGTTCTTCTAGAGCTCAGGAGGGTGCTGGGATGGCTGATGCCCAGTATAGGAGGCTGTCGAGGAGGATGGATGTTATGTACAAGCCACAGAGCAGGTTTGCTCAGGAGCTCACCCTTGCGCTTGGGATTGCTTTTAGAGGCCTTGGAGCTGACATCCAGTGGCCAGTTTTGGGTGAGGACTCTGCATATCCGCTTCTTGATACTCCACCCTCTGAGGGTGATGATGATGATGATCTCTCTGAGTAGGTATACCCTGTGTTCCTTTTTAGTACCTTCACTGGGGATAGTGAAGATTTTAAGTTTGGGGGTGGTAGTTAAGGAATATTGTGTGTGTGTCATATAGTTGCATATTCATGATAGTTTAGTTCATATAATTGCATATTTTTGTCATATAGTTTTTTTATTTATTTATAGCTTTATTTATCATATTTATCATGCCATGTAGCTTATGCATATACCATGATCCCTTTTGCGTTGCTTTACCAATTGATTAGTGATGTTGATGCGAGTGTAGTGATAGCGTTAACGTGATGTTGAGTCTTGTAGGTTGACGTGCATGCTAGAAACACTTGTAATTTCACTAAGTCTTAGAGAATGCTTAAGGACTAGATTGTTGTTATGGTTTGATGGTTTTCAAGGTTATTCTATTGATTATGCTTAGAATGTATAATAGGTTCTTAGTGATAAAAGGCATGAAAAGAAAAATTGGAGTAAAAAGTGGAATTCACTGCTAATTGTGGCTAGGCGTCAAATGGCTAGTAGCCGGCTCGTATTTTTATGCGAGTAGTCTAGGGTTGAGCAAGATGGAGCGAAACGCACTTGCTCAGAAATTTTGAAAAAAAATTTAGAAAAAAGAAAAAAATAGAAAAACAAAAAAGAAAAGAAAAAATAGAGAGTTAATGCATAATTGATCACGAGTGGGCTCTTTGGTATTCGAGTTATTAAGTTCTTAGGGGACTTTGTGCCTAGTGACCTAAGGCTTTTATAGTCTGGGATCCGCTAACCTAACGCTCGCTACATGGATGCCATTGTATAAGTCTTTTGTGGACCTCACTCATTGCACGGTCAAATAAGCATTTGTGTGTTGTGTTAAATAAAAAGCATGATTCCGTAATAAGCTCCAGTAATCTTGAATTGTTATAAGTCATTTTGTGCCTAGAATTTTATTTTTCGTATAATCATGTGATTACCTTGAGGATAGTCGAGTTATGATAATTGATCTAGTTTCGAAGCATATCTGTTAAGCATCCGCACACACCACATTTCCGGCTGTATGTTAGTTTGCATGATTTGATTGATCTTTATTCGCCTAACTGTATTTGTTGAGATGTCGTAAGTTGGTTGGTTTGGTCGTAGTAAGGGGGATCGCTGCATTTTATATAGATTGCATTCATGCATGTTTTTGTTTTGTTTTTGAGTCTGTGACGCTTGAGGACAAGCATCGATTTAAGTTTGGGGGTGTGATAAGTGACATTTTATACCACTTAGAACGTCTTATAATGGCTTAAATTGGTGTCTTGAAATCAAGTATAATGTGTATTTAATGCGTTTTTCTAGTGTTTGTGCATTTCAGGGTATTATTTGCATTTCTAGAAGAGATTTCATCAAGAATAAGCCTTGGCATGTGTTTGACATTGCAAGTGGGAAGATAGGAGCAGAATGTATCAAGAAACGAGAGCAAAAACAGAGCATTTTCTAGAAGGGGTCTGAGCGCCCGCTCAGGAATGCTGAGCGGCCGCTCAGGGACAGAATTTTAGATTAATTATTTTAGACTCCTGGTTCCGTTCAACTTCCAACTTCTGAGTTATCTGGTTTTTATGGGACTCCTATATAAGTAGTTTTCAAAGACGTTTCAAAAAGGTTGGATCGTAGTATTAATCAAGGAGCAAGGAGATAAGGAAGAAGACCGTTTTAGCACACCGCAACGAAGAGGAAGCATATTTTCTTGTGATTCTTTATTTGGTTGTAACGTTGGATGCTAGTTTTCTTTACTTTGAACCTATTTACTCTTGTGACGTACTCTGGTTTAATATAAGTAGTTTTAGTTATTATTCTCGTGTGTTATTATCATGTTTTCATATGAACCCATGATGACGATAAGTGCTATCATGGGCTAATCGTGATCATGGGGTCGTTACGGATTTACTATGGAATTCTTTAGTTAGCGTTTAATACCTTAGTGTGTGATGATTGTATGATATCTAGTATTGGTTGTGCTTATTCGCCTTATGTGCGTCGCGAACATATAAGATAGGGTGTTAATCTCTTGTGAAGCGATGGTGGATCTTGAGATTTAGAACTTTCCATGCTAGCATAGGTTCATGTATGTGTATTCATGATTAGTGGGTAACTCTAACCATTTTACTTGCCCTGTGTAATCAAAAGGAATAACTTGTGCTTAAATCGTTATGTTGTCAAATTCTGTAGACATATAGGGTCTCAACATAATTGATGCCTATTCAACTTCTATCTTAATAGTGGATGCTTGGTAGATAGGTATTAGTACAATGAAATTGGTTTTTATCAATTTCGTGTTGTTCGATTAATATCATCACTGTTGCATGCTAAGGGTAATGACAATGACTATTGAAGGAAGTAGTAATGAAGTTGTGATCTCATGTGTGTTTTAATATTATTAATTTAAGTGTCAATTAAGTGCTTAATTCTAGTAGTTAATAATTAGTTAATCAAATCTAAGTGTTATTGTCTTGACATTGAGAAGTAATTATACATTGGTGAGTGAGTGTTAATTGAACATAATTAGTCTGAGTCTCCGTGGGAACGAACTAAAAAGTATTTTATATTACTTGCGAACGCGTATACTTGCGTGTATTATTAGCGCGTGTTTTCGCCCTAACAGAGCACAGTCCAGACCCATGCTCGATGCAGCATTAGGCGAAGCATTATGGGCAAAGATCTATGAGGAAGCTTATGATCTAATTGAACTGGTGGCTGCTAATGAATATCAGTATCCACCCCAGAGATATCCACAACTACAGCTATCACTGCTCAACTAGAGGCATTGTCTATGAAGATCGATTCTCTGACTAATTATGGTGTTAATCAAATAACCAGTGTTTGTGAGCTATGTGCAGGTTCGTATGTGACGGAGCAATGCGCTATATCTAGTAAATCAGCTCAGTTTGTGAGCAACTGTCAGAGATCGCAATAACCAGTTCCAGACATTTATCATCCTGTCAACTGGAATCATCCTAACTTCAGATGGAGCAACAATCAGAATGTGATGCAACAACCGTTCCAGCAGTTTGGAACAAAACAATTCAACCCTCCTGGTTTTCAGCAACAATTTGCACCAAGACAACAACTCCAACTTCAACAACAAACTCATGATGTAGGTCTATCTTCGAATGAAAAATCCTTATTGGAGGAGTTGAGGCTTATGTGTAAAAACCAGGCTCTTATATGCCAAAGCCAGGTTGTTTATATCCAGAATCTGGAGAACCAGATAGGACAAATTGCTAATGCCTTATTGAATCGACTACCAGAAATGCTTTCTAGTGAAACAGAAGTTCCAGGCAAGAGGGAAGCAGAAGAGCAGGTTAAGGCAATTACATTAAGGTCTGGGAAGGGTGCAAATCCGGGGTCGGGGATCCGGGTTGTCACGAGTTCTATTTCCCTTAATAACACTTAATCTTAATAAACAATCAACTACTGTGTACTGTGACCCCACAATATACACACATACACACACACTACAAGTTATAGTCTCAGAGATGACTGCCAAAAATAACACAAGTCAGTTCATTCCACAATTATAAGTAATTATACCTCGAAAGGGTTTCTGAATAAATTTACATTTCCTTTCCATTATTACAATTCATATAGATACATAAGTCTGGAACACCAAAAGTTGAAAGCCTAGCCTATTGGTAATTCCTACCTCAGCTACTGCGGCATCAACACCTCCAGAAAACTGCGGAACGTTTCCTAACCGCTTGCGAATCGGGATCTTGGTCATGTTCATCTTTTCTATCTATTGTTGTGTGATGAAAGAAGAAAGCAAGGGTGAGAAACAAGCCCATCGAAATAATATGTATAATAATTAACAATATATGAGCATTCTCATAGTACTCATGCAAGTCTTGGTCAAAAAGAAATGAACCAAGTTTGTTATCTTAACGCGACCAAGTCGCAAAATATTCAGTATATATATACATATATACTTTTCACAATCTTTGAAATCCTCTGACATGTATAATATACATAGAGTTCCAGTTTATAACTGTATAAAAATATCGTTGCAAGGTGATCTCATATATCTAACCTTGTCTCAACGTTTTTCTGAAATTCTTTGACATGCATGAGATAATCATTTACTAGATATAAGTTTAAAAGATGAAGTTACAAGATACTCCAATATACTTATATCTTTTCCCAATACTACTTGAACTACCAGCGTTCAAGGTATAATCAGTTTCAAAAGTTCATCACATAGATGAGACTATAAGAAAAGACTTGGATAGATTCAATCTTTGAAATATCATTATAAATAATGAAGTTACGAGATACTTCATTAAGTCCCGATATATATATACACCTATATATATACATTTCATACACTCCTTGAAAACCTCTGTTATGAAAATTATAAACAGGGTTGTAATATCCAATGAATTTGGAAAGGAGAAAACCTTGGCATAAACCTGATATCTTGCTGATCAGGCAAAGATACCAATAAGTAACCTTTTCTAATAGTAGATGGACGAATTCCCCACTGGTCATCACCCTGGCCGCAATAGGACCTATGCTGGACTGCCACTCAGCCACTTACGCATTGATGGACTCCCACTGAGCCACTTACACTTTCATGGACGCCCACTGAGCCCATGTTGCTTATGTCGACTCAAATAGATGGACCTACTTCCCGAACATTGGGTAAGTAATCAATTCATTTATCAAAACAGCAACCTCGTTGCGAATATAAAATGCACCACAGAGCTGGATCCCTTAGATTTTTGAGCGAGTATTCAAGTCCCCTTCAAAAAGGAAGATCTTAAATTTGAAAACAAGTTTTGGGATACGCTCTAAATTTTAAAATCATTTTGAAGACTCGAAAACATTTTTAAGAATGTTTGGAGTAATGCTGATTTAATAGAATAAATCAGTCCCAATATATTAGAAAATATCTGAATATTATTATTTAAATAATATTCTCATAAAGGATAATCTCTATAAAAATAATCAAAGTAGAAGTTTTAAAACTCATACTTGAAATGAATAATAAATAACTAAAGATATACTTATACGAAAGTACGATCTTTATTTGAATAATCGAAAATAAGTTTGATTATCGAAACATTATTCTTTAATAAAATAAAGAATATTATTAAATAAAATAAGTGGAGTCATAAGTCCTCGAATGAATATTCAAAATAATATTCATTAAATAAAATAAGCGGAGTCATAAGTCCTCGAATGAATATTCAAAAATAATATTCATTAAGTAAAATAAAGTTATCGAATAAACCTTATTCGATTAATAGTTTTGAAAACTATATCTATATATATATAATACTCGGGAACATCGACTCCTGGTTTAGAAAATGTTCACCTTTGGGTCCCCTATACTAAGGGTATACGCAACTACTGCTTATCTCTAGCATAGGTATTATGCAACTTATAAGCATTTGAATCAACAATTAGATATCAAGATTATGGAATAGGCATGCATATAAATATCATATCACATGCTCCAATATATCGCAAGACTTTGCTAATAATAACCATGCACTTATCACAAGATAATGCATAAACATATATACATCACAACAACAGTATAATGGGTAGAAAACTTGCCTGACTGTTCCCGGATAGACTTAAGCTTAGAGTGGGTCCGATAACCTATGAATAAAAACATAAGTCAGAATTAAACCCCGGTCGCTTAAGAAACTAGACTTTAACCAATTGAATCTTAATGTTCGCTTATGGTCACTTCTATGCTTAACGAATCACATAAGTCGTTCGAGTACCCTCGGCTCCACCATTTTTAATAAATTAACCACTAAGAATTTTAAGGTGATTTTTTCGTGAGTACTCTACCAACTGCCTAATCCACTTTACATAATTGTTTCATACTCCAATTAGTCATTTAAGGGCCTTAACCAAGGTTTCAAAATAAGGCGAGGGGTAATGGTTTGTTCGCAAAATGCCGTTACTTAAAACGGTCATTTCTCCTATACCGTACATCGGATTCAAGCGAACCACATATCAAAACGAAGCTCGTAACATGAACTATCTAAACATGGCAATGGTCAGACTCTTACAGTGAGTTCACGGGTCCTGAAGTTAAGAACAAAAACAGTCTAAGGTAAATCGGGCATTACGACGGCTATATTTACGTGATTTCCCAAAATTTTACCAAATCAATTCAACATCAAACCACCACCAATCAACACCATTACACCATCATTCAACCACAATACAAGATCATTTAACTATAACTCAAGATCTCAACTTATTCATCTAAACCAATTCAAAATGTGACTAAGAACATCAAATCCAACAAGTATCACTCCTAACTCCAAAATCAAAAACAAAGCTCTAAACATGAGTACACACCCATTACACTAACCCATCATCTAAACATTATGAAATCCAAACCAACAAAACTTAAGACTAAGGGTTTGAGAAGTTATACCTTCCTTAGAGAGTGGAGAATCACTTAGGAAGCCTTAAATAACCACTAACTATCTCTACTAAGGTTGGATCTTGAAGAAAACATAAGAAAACACAAATTTAGTTTCTTGAAAACACTATTCACCAAGAACTTTGATGAATTGATTAGCTATGTTAAACATGGAATCTTGAGCTTAAAATTATGGCTCATCTAAGTTATGAATTATGGAAGCTAAAGAAACAAACCTCTTGAATTATGATTAAATGGAGCTTAGGTTTTGGAATTTTCTTCCTTGCTTTTCTTCAAAAACCGAGGCAAAAAGATGGGGTAAGAAGAAAATATGTTTGTTTTGGTTGCTTTTGATTTTTGTGTTTGTGAAATGAATACTTGGTGGAGATTTCTTTGATAAAGTGATGACATCACTTGGATGACCTCACCTCCAAGCCACATGTCTTCCCCTTATGGTTTGATGATGTCACCTTCTCTTTTAACCACTTGTTTTAGCTTTTCTTGGAAGCTTCCTTCCCATTCTACTTGTATGTGCCTGTCCCTTGGTCGTTTATTTATTTTACGGTTCGCTTAACTTTCGTTCTCGTTTATCGTTTGAGGGATCATACACGGGATCTCATTACTTAGGTTACCTTAAACCTTTCTCAATACTTTATATTTCTTTTATGATCCTCTCTTAAAATCCTTGAATTAAAATTCTTTTAATCATGTTACCTTATACTTAATTCTTTCTGTATCTGGTGGGTTTTCGGGAAAAATCAAAGTGTTTGAATTTGGATTCTGACGATCTTTACATACACTTATGTACCATATAGAGTACTAATAAGATCTCAGAATATCAATAAAAGAACCCCTACATAGTGTGGCATGAAAAGTTTTCTTATTCAGCATAATCAGCATAATCAGCAAAATCACTATTCATAAGGCTTACAAAAAGTCCAAATTTTTTGGGGTTATTACATGGTCTGCCTGATCCGAAACCAACATACATGTCATTGCAACTAGCTGATCGTTCCATCACTTATCCACGAGGTATAGTGGAGGATGTCTTGGTCAAAGTGGATAAACTCATCTTCCTTGCTGACTTTGTAATTCTTGATTTCGAGGAAGATAAGAAGATTCCCATCATCTTGGGAAGACCATTCTTGGCTATAGGCCGAACTATGATTGATGTGCAAAAAGGAGAGCTTTCGATGAATGTTTACGATCAAAAGGTAACTTTTAATGTGTTCAAGGAAATAAAGTTACCCACAGCTAAATAGGAGTGCTTTAAAGTAGGGTGGGTAGACTCTGTCGTGAATTCGGAACTTGAGCAATTTCCAAAGTCAGAGACCTTAGAGAGATCTTTAATGGGGAAATCAGTTATTGATGACAAGGAAGGAGCAGAGCAACAACAGGTTTTGAATGCACCTCCATGGAAGAGGAAGTTGGATTTGCCATTCGATTCTCTTGGGTTTGCAGAGCTGAAAATTTCTCAAGAGCGTCTCGATCCGTCTATTGAAGATGTTTCCACACTTGAGCTTCACCCACTATCATATCACTTGAGTTATGCATTCTTAGGTGCACCACATGATAAGGGCTTGGGATATATTTTTAATGATATAGAGGGTAGCCGAACGAATATTCCAGTGCCTACAGAGGGTTCTTCTCATGTGCAACAGGTAGTTGATAGGACTGATGTTGGTGATGAGCGGTACAGGTGAGTAACTAGGCGTATGGAGTCCATGCATGTCATCCACCGATATTTTGCTAAAAATTTGACACACACTTTCGGTACTGTTGTTCGAGACACTGATGGCGAGGTTGATTGGCCACCTGATCCTCCACCCGACGAGGGTGACTCTCCCGCTAATTAGATATGCCTGAAATCCTTATTATTACCTTCAATGAGGATATTGAAAATTTTAAGTTTGGGGGTGATAATGTAAGGATTAGTAGTGTGTGTCCATATAGATTCATATAGATTCATATTGCATGTTTAGTTGTATTTCATTCATATTTTTGTTTGATTGTTCATTTAGGATATATTTGTTTGTTTTTATGTGATTTCATATAGTTGCATTTGCATGCATATTTAGCATGATCCCTTAAGATGAACTATGATATTTGATAAGTTGATGTTGATTTGAGTGTGGTGATGATGAATAGAGGGATGTTTAAGTCCTAATGAATTGATTTGCATGCCAGAAATAAATAACTTCACAAAGTCTTATAGGGTTGCTTTTGATCTAGATCATGATCATACTTGTTTGTTGTTGAGATTTAATCACTTGGTTATATTTAGAATTTGTGATATTCTCGTAATGACGTAAAAATACTGATTTTTTTTTATCTGGAGAAAAACTTGGATTTCATTGCTAGTTGTTGTAAGGCTAGGAGACAAATGGCTAGTAGCCGGCTCATATTTTTATGAGTAGTCTAGGGTTGAATGAGATGGAGCGAAACACACTCATTTAGAAATTTTTGAAAAAAAGAAAAAAAAAAGAAAAAAAGAAAAAAAGAGAAAAAAGTATGTGTTTATGCATAATTGATCAAGAGTGAGCTCTTTAATACTCGATTTATTAAGTTCTAGGGGACTTCGTGCCTAGTGACCTAAGGTTTTTATAGTCTGGGATCCGCTATCCTAACAGTCGCTACATAGGTATTATTGTATAAATCTTTTGGAACCTCATTCATTGCACGGTCAAATAAGCATCTTTGTTATGTGTTCAATAATAGTGTGAATCCTTGTATAACTCTAGTAGAAAGGAGGTGTTGTGAGTCATAATGCGTTTATTGTCTATTCTGTTTATAAACTTTTGATTGTTTTCAATGATAGATAAGTTATGGTTATTTATCTAGTATCGAGAGCTATCTGTTAAGCATTCCACACACGCACATTTCTGGTTTGTGAATTGGTTTGTGGGATTTATTCGAACTCTGTTTTAAGTCATTGTATTCTTAGAGGCATTGGCTTATTCATGTGGTTATGATTATTTTGAGGGGATCGATTGCATTATAATTTAGTTGCATTCACGTAGTTGCATTCATGCATTAGGTTTGTTTGTAGTTTTGAGTCTGTTTATGCTTGAGGACAAGCATCGATTCAAGTTTGGGGGTGTGATAAGTGGATATTATATCCACTTGGAACGCTTCATTACAAGCTTAAATTTGTGTTTTGGACTCAAGTTGTTGCAATTTTGATGTGTTTTTGTGTTATTGCATTTCAGGTATCAGTTAAATGAAGAAAGGAACTTTTAAAGGAAATATGATGAAAAGTGATCAGATTTGGAAGCCAAGGCCATTGTCAAGTTGTGAGAATCTCGTTAGTTTCGCGTGGGCAGTTGAATCGCCTAATTCTGACGAGTAGAACTCAAGTTATGGGCAAAATAAGATTCATCAGAATTTTCCAAAAAGGCTGCAGGCGCCCGCCTGCGGGTATCAGGCAGCCGCGCTGATGCGTGGCTGACTTCGCTGAAAAAGCTTTTTTTTAGTGGAATTTGACAATTTTAAGGGTCCAGGACCAATATGGGCTTATATATACTTAAAAAAGGATTTTCATCATCTGGGAAGATTGGGATACCAAGGAGAAGACCTAGAAGCACAAAACAACTCCGAAAAAAAGATCTTATTTTCAACTTGTGATTCTTTGAAATAGTTGTAACTTTGGATGCTCGTTTTCATTCTTGTTGAACCTAGACCTTTTTTATTCATACTTTAATTATTATTCAATTTATTAAGACCTTGTGTTATACCATGCTTTTATTGGAACCCATGATAACGATGAGTTTGATTATAGGCTAATCGTTATCATGGGATTCTAGCGGATTTACTTATGGATTTCAATAGTTAATTTATTTCGATATCTTAGTGTGTGGTGATTGATTGATATCCTAGTATTGGTTGTGCTTATTCGTCTTATGTGCGTAGCAAACATATAAGATAGCGTGTTAATCTCTATTGAAGCGACAGTGAATATAGAGGTTTAGAACTTGCCATGCTAGTATAGGTTCATGTATTTGTTATGCATGATTCGTAGGTAATTTTACCATTATGCTCGCTACATGGGTATCATTGCATAAGTCTTTTGAAACCTCATTCATTGTACGATCAATAAGCATCTTTGTTATGTGTTCAATAATAGTATGAATCCTTGTATGACTCTAGTAGACAGGAGGTGTTGTGAGTCATAATGCGTTTATTGTGTATTATGTTTATAAACTTTTGATTATTTTCGATGATAGATAAGTTATGGTTATTGATCTAGTATCGAGAGATATCTGTTAAGAATTACACACACGCACGTTCTAGGTTTGTGAATTGGTTTGTGGGATTTATTCAAACTTTGTTTTAAGTCATTGCATTCTTAGAGGCATTGGCTTATTCATGTGGTTATGGTTATTCTGATGGGATCGATTGTATTATCATTTAGTTGCATTCACGTAGTTGCATTCATGCATTAGGTTTGTTTTGTAGTTTTGAGTCTGTTTATGCTTGAGGACAAGCATCGATTCAAGTTTGGGGGTGTGATAAGTGGATTTTATATCCACTTGGAATGCTTCATTACAAGCTTAAATTTATGTTTTGGACTCAAGTTGTTGGTATTTTGATGTGTTTTTGTGTTATTGCATTTCAGGTATCAGTTAAATGAAGAAATAAGCTTTTAAAGGAAATATGATAAAAAGTGATCAGAGTTGGAAGCCAAGGCCATTTTCAAGTTGTAGAGAATCTCGTTAGCTTCACGTGGGCATTTGAATCGCCTAATTCTGACGAGTAGAACTCAAGTTATGGGCAAAATAAGATTCATCAGAATTTTCCAGAAAGGCTGCAGGCGCCCGCCTGCTGGTGTCAGGCGGCTGCGTGTTGATGCGCGGCTGACTTCGCTGATTTCGCTGAAAATGTGGCACCCTCCAAACCCGGGTCAGAAGTTTGGAGTCCACACACACATACCTTATTTATAACCTACTTATAACAATAATAAAGATAATAATAATTGCAGTGACCCTACTTACCAATTATCACGGACCGCAACAGGTTAAAGTATGCACACAAGCCAAACACATCTACTTATATTACAAACCGTTCAAATCCCAACTATCCAAACTCAGAACTGAGTATTAAACATTATTACAAACTCTTACAAACTTAAAATTATCCCAAAAGAAGCCTACTAGCTCAACTTGATCAACCTGAACCCCTAGCTCTCGCGTTGGACTGGGGATCCTCGCTACCAACTGGTTCTTTCTTAACTAGAAAAGAATATAAACAACATCGCACAAATGAGCTAACTAGCTCAGCAAGTCACAATGACAAAACTGAGAATAATGATCATCAGGTAAATATGGCTATGATATCAAGTGAACAATGGATTATGATTTAGAATTAGATATTATATTTTCATTTTAAAAACCAAGGTTAGGCCGCTGATCAGTCGCGCACTAACCCCGAGCAAAGCACACAACACTGCTCTAACTACTGGATCCAAGGCACCCATTGGCCTAACTTGACCATTATATGGTCTGACCATGAATCTGGTCCATAATTTTATAAAAACAATCCAATTCTACCTTAATAACAGAATAAGCAGTAATAAACAATAAACAGGATCATTAAAAACATTGGACGTTCAACAATGAAAATGGTTTCAATCTGTATAAAGATCAATATGGCATTTCCAAAGCTTGGCTGTTAGGTAATGAAAGAATTGGATAACAAAGGAATCAACATTTCAGGGTTCCAAGGATTTGGTCTTTCAAAGCATAAGATACAATGGTTTGAATGTGTAAGAAATCTGGTTCAGTGTTTAATATTTAGTTTGTATGTATTTGTGGAGTAGTATCGTATCTTTGAGGTTCGTATTTGGGTATACAACAATCAATGGTCTAGAAAGAATCAGGTTACGGCTCAAGATCAATAACTGGAATCAAGGTTTAGTGTTCAGTGCTTCAAAGCACTTGCAATATAAAACAGAAATATCAATCACTACAATATCTCAAGAAGGTTCAGAACACTTGCCTGGTACTAGCTTACTATACTACACTTGCTCTCAATCACCACTGTCTTACTCCTTGACTATCTGTTTCCCTTTCCTACGCTTTGCTTCTTCTGCTCATATATCATAAGCATCTATCAATATTTAACTCATACGATTCTATTTGACACATACTTCTATCTACCCTTCGTTTCACCCAAATCCGATTAACGGATTGAAAGTTATGCAATAAACAAGTAAACATCGAATATATAGACCGACAGTTAACCAACAAGTCACATATAACACATAACATGTCACATAATCAATGGTATATCATTTATAAAGAAGTCTCGGGTCATAAATAGGCTTTCGAATATTTAAAATTATTTTTAAAATATTTTTCAGAATTAAAACAGATCGTTGAATCAATTTTGAAGTAGTAAATAGGGTTCGGTTGCTTCAAAACAATTTCATAATAATTATCGAGCCTTGAAAACAATTTAAAATAATATTTTAAAGCTCGAAACTATTTTTCAGAATTTTTAAATCATTTTTAAATAGTTAAATCTAATTAAATAATTAATTAAAATCAATTAATAATTAATTAAATCAATTAATCAATCAATTTTCGAATTAATTGACCAATTAATCAATTAAAAATTAACTGAAATTAATTAACTAATTAATTCAGATTTATTTTTGAATTAAAAATAATTTTCAGAATTAAAATAATAATTTTTGGAATTTTCAGAAATTAAAATTGAATTTTTATAATAAAAATAAATAGGAAATATGATTTTTGAATATTTTTAAAACAGGAATCCTATTTTTGCAAGTTCTGGAAACCTCATGAACCTAACTGTTTCTTCCCCAAAAGATAAGGTACCAAACTGCAATTTTACAATCCCCGTCGCCGGAAAATACAGGGGTGGCCGGAGAACATGATTCCGGCACCCTCACCTCACCACAAGTTCCAGATCACATCTACACACAACCAGGAACTTATTCATGCAATCAAATCATTCAAATAACCCCAGACTTGGCCGGAAATTGGCCGAGAAGTTTGCCGGTTTCCGGCGAGTTCGACGTAAACTTCAAATGACAACTCCCTTCTCTACAGACCTCGTCGATTTGTGAAACTGGTACGAATAGATTATAAATTTCACAGAGAATACAACCCACTATACCACAACATCTATCTATCCCGAAATAAGAAACCCCCAAATTCAATTAAGAACATTCATACGGGTTATAAACCCTAATTTTAAAATTTGAGAATTAAACTCAATTTTGAACATGTTATTGAACTCCAAATCAGACGTATGACATATGAAAATCATCAGGAAAACAAGCTCTACAACATGCAAGCATCAAATCATACAAACAATCATTCGGACAAAAATTCATATTTTTAATAAAATTAATTCGAAAATAAATAATTTTTTAGAAAATAAACCTTGATTTCTGCAGTGATTTGGAACACAGAATCTGATAGAACACCTCAAGACCTTTGGATTGAGTACTCGAGCTTTTCAAACGGACTCCGGTAACACCTCCGACTGTTGGTTTGATTCTCAGAAAGGTTTATGAATATATGAATTTTCTCTGGAAATTTATATAATTACTGACTGCAAATAATTTTTGATACGAAATAAAATACGGTAAAGGCTATTTATAATTACGGAAAATTAGTATCCCGTTGGATCGTTTCGGATATAAAACGGTACGTTTATTTGTAAAAACTGATCCACATGGTATCGGTTTTCGGGACAATTATCCAAACCAGTGCAATTTGTACTGCGGTCTTGGTCTCAGCGCCTGGTTACACGTACGACGAGGTAATAATTGGGATAGTTTAATAAAAAGCTCCCGTTTATCGAAAATACGAGTTTTATTGATTTACCGAAACGAATATTGTATCGAAAATGTTACGCCGGGACCCGCGCAGGACAAACCGTACGCCGGATCGAAAAAGTCGAAACATGGAATATGCTCGGAATATTACAATTAGGTTAGGAAGGAGTTCTCGAAAGAGTTTCGGGTTCCAAAAACGTAACAACGGATGACGTCGGTTGGTTCCCGTTTTTATAAAATAGATTTTAAATACTCGGAAAAAGATTTTATAAATTTCAAATGATCCTTATAAATCCATAAATCAACATAAAAATAATTAGGAAGATATGACAATTATCTATATTTTATTTTGGACATATAAAAATTAAAATACTCAATTAATAATATTTTTAAACATCCAAACACATTTAACACGTAACAATTAATTCACAGAATAGATACTGAACACATATATTCATTATTTATTAGCAAAAATAATTACACGATATATCCCGAATATTACATCCTTTCCCCCTTAAAAGGATTTTGTCCTCAGAATCTCCTAAGAAAAGAAATGAGGGTACTTTTCTCTCATATCACTTTCTAACTCCCAGGTTGACTCTTCAACCTTTTGGTTTCTCCATAACACTCTTACTAGCTTTACCACTTTATTCCTCAATATCTTCTCTCTTTTCTCTAGAATCTCTATCGGACTTTCTACATATGACAAATACGCCTGCAGCTCTATTGGCTCATATTCTATTACATGCCTGGAGTCTGGATTATATTTCTTAAGCATTGATACGTGAAAAACATTGTGAATGTGCTCCATGTGCGAATGTAACGCCAATTCGTAAGCTACTTTGCCAACGCGCTTTAGAATCTCAAAAGGTCCGACATATCTGGGGCTCAGCTTTCCTTTCTTTCCAAACCGCGTTAGTCCCTTCCACGGTGATACTTTCAGTAATACCAAGTTTCCTTCTTCGAATTCCATGTCTTTCCTGGACTGGTCTGCATATTTCCTTTGACGGTCCTGTGCGGCTATTAATCTCTTCTGGATAATTTCAACCACTTTTGTTTGTTGTACTAATTTCGGTCCAAGTATTTTGCGTTCTTCTACTTCGTCCCAATGCACTGATGATCTGCATTTGCGTCCATAAAGGGCTTCATAGGGTGGCATCCCAATACTGGCATGATAATTGTTGTTATAAGAAAACTCTACCAGAGGTAAATGCTCGTCCCAACTTCCTTTGAAATCAATAGCACAAACACGTAACATGTCCTCAATCGTTTGAATCGTTCTTTCACTTTGGACGTCCGTCTGGGGGTGATAAGCCGTACTCATATTCAATCTCGTTCCCAAACATTCTTGAAAATTTTTCCAAAATCTTGAATTAAATCTTGGATCTCGATCAGATACGATAGACACAGGAATTCCATGACGAACTACAATTTCCTTCAGGTACATATGGACCAACTTGTCGAGTGAAAATCTTTCATTTATAGGCAGAAAATGAGCTGACTAGGTAAGTCTATCCACTATAACCCAAATGGCATCATGATTAGCCCTTGTCCTTGGTAATCCAACTATGAAATCCATGGTAATATGTTCCCACTTCCACTCTGGAATCTCCAATGGCTGTAGCAATCCACTTGGTCTTTGATGTTCGGCTTTAACTCTCTGACATGTATAACATCTGCTAACCCATTCCGCAATTTCCCTCTTCATATCTGGCCACCAATAATTTTCCTTTAAATCTCTGTACATTTTGGTACTCCCTGGATGGATGGAATATCTTGAATTATGTGCTTCCTGTAAAATTTCATTCTTCAGCTTCATCACCGGTGGAATCCAAATTCTTGAAGAAAACCTAAGAATACCTTGATCATCCTTCTGCATGCACAATTCCTCACCTACCAAACGATTTATATCTTGATCCATTACATCTTCCTGAAACTTCTTTATTTTCTCTAGCAACTCCGGCTGAAAAGTCATACAATACACTTTTGCTTCATTAGGCCTGCAAACTTTAATCTCCAATTCCAGTTTCTGAAATTCCTTATATATCTCTTCAGGTACTGATAACACATTTAACTTTTCCTTCCAACTTAATGCGTCTGCTACAACGTTCACTTTATCGGGATGATAATTAATCGAGCAGTCATAATCCTTGATCAATTCTAACCATCTTCTTTGCCTCATATTAAGCTCCTTCTGAGTGAATATGTACTTTAAGCTTTTATGATCCGTGAAAATCTCGCACTTTTCTCTATACATATAATGTCTCCAAATTTTCAAAGCAAAAACTATGGCTGCTAGCTCTAAATCATGAGTAGGATATTTCTATTCATGTGGCTTCAATTGCCTTGACGCATACGCAATTACCTTATCATGCTGCATTAGAACACATCCTAGTCCTTTCTGAGAAGCATCGCTATAAATTATGAAATTCCCTTGATCGTCTGGAAGTGACAAAACAGGTGCTGTGATTAATCGTTGCTTCAATTTCTGAAAACTTTCGTCGCACTTGTCGTTCCATATAAACTTTTCATTCTTCCGTGTAAGCTTTGTCAATGGTATTGCAATCCTTGAAATTTTTTGAACGAATCGACGATAATATCCCGCTAATCTCAGGAAACTTCTTACCTCGGTGGGTGTTCTCGGTCTTTCCCAGTTTGTAATTGCCTCAATCTTTGCTGGATCCACTTTGATCCCTTCATTACTGACTATGTGTCCTAAGAACTGAACTTCCTGTAGCCAAAACTCACACTTCGAGAATTTAGCTTATAACTTCTTTTTCCTTAAAATCTCCAAAGCTGTTCTCAGATGTTCCGCATGATCCCCTTCTGCCTTGAAATAAATCAAAATATCGTCTATAAACACAATAACGAACTTGTCCAGGTATTCCTTGAAAATTCTGTTCATCAGGTCCATAAACACTGTCGGGGCGTTGGTCAATCCAAAAGACATCACTAAAAATTCGTAATGTCCATACCTTGTTCTGAAAGCTGTCTTCGGTATATCTTCTGGCTTAATCTTCAGTTGATGATATCCCGATCTTAAATCTATCTTGGAGAAGTACTTGGCTCCCTTCAGTTGATCAAACAAATCATCAATTCTGGGTAACGGATACTTGTTCTTGATTGTAAGCTTGTTGAGCTCCCTATAGTCAATGCACAGTCTCATGCTTCCATCTTTCTTCTTGACAAATAATACCGGGGCTCCCCACGGGGATACACTAGGTCTGGTTACTCCTTTTTCTAACAGATCTTGCAATTGCTTCGCTAGCTCTTTCATCTCAACGGGCGCCATCCTATACGGGGCCTTGGATACCTGTTCTGTTCCAGGTGCTAAATCAATTGCAAACTCAATTTCTCTATCTGGAGGAAGTCCTGGTAACTCGTCAGGAAACACGTCTGGAAATTCATTCACTACTGGAATATCTTCAAGTTTCGCTGGCTCCTGACTCCTATCAATCACATATGCCATGAAATGCTCGCATCCTTTTCGTAGTAACTTCTTGGCTTGAATCATCGTTAAGAACTTCTTTACTTATTTATGGCCCTTGAACGTTACTATTCTTTCGTCTGGCATTTTCACCATTACCTTCTTATTTCGAGAATCTATCTGGGCATCGTGCTTAGATAACCAATCTATTCCTAAGATAACGTTAAATTATCCCAACTTAAATTGTATCAAATCTACACAAAACTTACTACCAGAAATCTCAATCTCACAATTCCCACAAACTTGATTAACAGATACTCGTTCTTGATTTGCCAATTCCACAGTCATTATTTCATTTAAATACTCAACTGGACAATTTAACTTACTAACAAAATCTTGTGAAACAAACGATCGAGTTGCTCCCAAATCTATTAACACTTTGGCACATAAAGAATTCACATTAAGCGTACCTGCCACGACATCCGTATCCTGGATAACATCCTTCACAGACATGTCAAAAACTCTAGCCCTTGAAGTCTCATTCACTGCTGGGGTAGATTCCATAATCCTCAATGCATTACTGACTGGGGCTGATGTCTTGCACTCCCTGGCTATATGTCCGGTTTTCCCACATTTAAAGCACGTAAATCCAATGGCTGGAACCTTCACTGCTGGATTCCAGATAGGCTGATCCTTATTTGCTGGCTGATTTCGGCACTCCCTTGAATAGTGCCCTTTCTGATTGCACTTGAAACAAACTACATTCAACTTATTACAAACTTCCCCGTGTTTCTTCTCACATACTTGATAATCTGGAAAAGTTAATCTCAACTGATTTGGCTGATTCGCATTAGCTGGACGGTTGCCCTGGCTTCCGTTGCTTGCATTTTGTCTCCTGAAATTAAAATTCCTCCCTGGCTGAAACTTGCCCTTCTTAAAATTTGGAAACTTCCCTGGTTGTGACTGACCTTCATTCCCTTCAAATTTCCTTTTCTTGCTTTCTTTCTCCTTCTGTGACATTTCACTCTCTGTCTCTGCGATCATAGCCTTCTCTACAACTCCTGCATAAGTATCCAATTCAAAAATGGCTACCTTCCATTTGATCCATGGTTTCAAACCTTGATGGAATCTTTTAGCCTTCTTCCTGTCAATATCCACATACGACGGCATATACCTTGACAATTCCTCAAACTTACTCTCATAATCTGTCACCGACATGTTTCCTTGCTTTAGTTCTAAAAACTTCAACTCCATCTGATCCTGGACAAACTGAGGAAAATACTTTTCTAAAAACAATTCCTTAAACCTTTCCCAAGTAATAACATCTGTACCTTCCAATGTCTTCACCATCTCCCACCAATAGGTGGCCTCATTCTTCAAATAGTAACTTGCAAACTCAACCTTCTGTTCATCCTTTACTTTTACTAAGGCAAATGCCTTCTCTATGTCCTTTAACCAAACATTTGCTTCAATCGGTTCTAAGGAACCCTTGAATTCTGGTGCGTTTACTGCCTGAAAAGTTTTAAAAGTTACCTGGGAATTGGTCTGTCTTTGTTGTTGTTGTGCCAGGTGAACTGTCTGTTGGGCCAAGATTTGAAGAATCTGGGCTATTGCTGGGTCTATGGGTCCTGGGTTTGCATTCTGGTTTGTATCATCTTGGTTGTTATTATTGTTGTTGTTGTTGGTTTCTTCATTCTGGGTGTTGGTGCGGGTATTTCTTCTGGGAGGCATTTTCTGTAAAGAATCAAACAACTTATTTAGCTTTTAAATCAAATTCTTTGCATAAAAGAAAAGTTTTGTAAACAGAAATATTTCTTTTTGAAAACAGTTATAACTAAGTAAATTGCATGCTTCTTTACATAATATAAACAATTATGAAAAACAGGGTACATGGTATCACATGGGTATAACTGGTGCAATAAATAAGGTAAGGTAAAACAGGTGCAGTAATATAAATGATAACACTAGAAAGGAAAGGTGCTGATATATATAGATCAAAAGTTTTGGGTAGTACAAGCGTATAGATGCTTCGGAAGTAAAAGCAAAAGGGTACAACAACCTACTCACTAGTCAGCATAGCTAGTCTATAAATACAACTCAAAAGTCTACTGATACACACTACACACTACTGTACATACTACATAACCATCACCACACTGCTCAGCATTTCTATCTCTGGATCTCTGACTCATGGCAAGTCTGGACCTCCAATCTCCTCAAGCTCCTCTAGAACCCACTTAGCCCACTCCACTAGGAAATCAGGGGTGATGTCCTCATGTGTAGCCTCAGCAATCCTCACTGCAGCTGCTCTACGAAATGCCTGGAGCCTCTCTCTGAGTCGCCTCTCACCACTCCCAACCTCTCTGGTACGCATAATATGTAGTAATTCCTGAATTTGACCCTATAGGAATCGCTGCTCCATAAGGCAAGCCTCAAACTGATGATATGAGACAGGATAGGAAGAGAACTGGAAAGGTACTCCTGTAACTGAGTGACTAGTAAAGCCTGAATCAGCAGGTGGGGGTCCTCTGATAGGTGGCCTCATGCCTGGGGGTGGAATAGCCTGCAATGGTACGGGTTGCAACACAGGTGGAGGTAGTATAGCCAACACTGGTGGAATAATAGGATGTGGATCCGAAGACGGTCCTCCAACTGAAGGCTCTGAGTGATCAGCTGATATGGGAATAAAAGAGTCGGCCATCGCTGCTATCTGAAATCATATCGCAATATAAGAATCTCGAACCATGACGCGAATTACACTAATACCTTTTATACTGAAGCACTCAACCTCTCGACGTTCTATCTTTTTATTCCTTACTTCTAATCCTAAACCTCTACCCATTTCCGTCAACCTAGGCTTGTGTCAGTGACTTATAACCTGTAGCTCTGATACCAAACCTGTGGCGCCCTTCAAACCTGGGTCAGAAGTTTGGGGTCCACACACACATACCTTATTTATAATCTGCTTATAACAATAATAAAGATAATAATAATATGCAGTAACCCTACTTACCAACTACCACGGACCGCAACAGGTTAAAGTATGCACATAAGCCAAACACAACTACTTATATTACAAACCGTTCAAATCCCAACTATCCAAACTCAGAACTGAGTATTAAACATTATTACAAACTCTTACAAACTTAAAATTATCCCAAAAGAAGCCTACTAGCCCAACTTGATCAACCTGAACCCCTAGCTCTCGCGCTGGCCTGGGGATCCTCGCTACCAACTGGTTCTTTCTTAACTATAAAAGAACATAAACAACATCGCACAAATGAGCTAACTAGCTCAGCAAGTCACAATGACAAAACTGAGAATAATGATCATCAGGTAAATATGGCTATGATATCAAGTGAACAATGGATTATGATTTAGAATTGGATATTATATTTTCATTTTAAAAACCAAGGTTAGGCTGCTGATCAGTCATGTACTAACCCGAGCAAAGCACACAGCACTGCTCTAACTACTGGATCCAAGGCACACATTGGCCTAACTTGACCATTATATGGTCTGACCACGAATCTGGTCCACAATTTTATAAAAACAATCCAATTCTTCCGTAATAATAGAATAAGCAATAATAAACAATAAACAGGATCATTAACAATATTGGACGTTCAACAATGAAAATGGTTTCAATCTGTATAAAGATCAATATGGCATTTCCAAAGCTTGGCTGATAGGTAATGAAAGAATTGGATAATGAAGGAATCAACATTTTAGGGTTCCAAGGATTTGGTCTTTCAAAGCATTAGATACAATGGTTTGAATGTGTAAGCAATCTGGTTCAGTGTTTAATATTTAGTTTGTATGTATTTGTGGAGTAGTATCGTATATTTGAGGTTCGTATTTGGGTATACAACAATCAATGGTCTAGAAAGAATCAGGTTACGGCTCAAGATCAATAACTGGAATCAAGATTTAGGGTTCAGTGCTTCAAAGCACTTGCAATATAAAACATGAATATCAATCACTACAATATCTCGAGAAGGTTCAGAACACTTGCAGGGTACTAGCTTACTATACTGCACTTGCTTTCAATCACCACTGTCTTACTCCTTGACTATCTGTTTCCCTTTCCTACGCCTTGTCTCTTCTACTCACATATCATAAGAATCTATCAATATTTAACTCATACGATTCTATTCGACACATACTTCTATCTACCCTTCGTTTCACCCAAAACCGATTAACGGATTGAAAGTTATGCAATAAACAAGTAAACATCGAATATATAGACCGACAGTTAACCAATAAGTCACATATAACAAATAACATGTCACATAATCAATGATATATCATTTATAAAGAAGTCTCGGGTCATAAATAGACTTTCGGATATTTAAAATGATTTTTAAAACATTTTTCGAAATTAAAACAGATCGTTGAATCAATTTTGAAGTAGTAAATAAGGTTCGGTTGGCCAATTCTGGCTTCAAAACAATTTCATAATAATTATCGAGCCTTGAAAACAATTTAAAATAATAATTAAAAGCTCGAAATTATTTTTCAGAATTTTTAAATCATTTTTAAATAATTAAATCTAATTAAATAATTAATTAAAATCAATTAATAATTAATTAAATCAATTAATCAATCAATTTTTGAATTAATTGACCAATTAATCAATTAAAAATTAACTGAAATTAATTAACTAATTAATTCAGATTTATTTTTGAATTAAAAATAATTTTCAGAATTAAAATAATAATTTTTGGAATTTTCAGAAATTAAAATCGAATTTTTATAATAAAAATAAATGGGAAATATGATTTTTAAATATTTTTAAAACAGGATTCCTATTTTTGCAAGTTCTGGAAACCTCAGGGACCTAACTGTTTATTCCCCAAAAGATAAGGTACCAAACTGCAATTTTACAACCCTCGTCGCCGAAAAATACAGGGGTGGCCTGATAACACGATTCCGGCACCCTCACCTCACCACAAGCTCCAGATCACATCTACACACAACCAGGAACTTATTCATGCAATCAAATCATTCAAATAACCCCAGACTTGGCCGGAAATTGGCCGAGAAGTTCGCCGGTTTCCGGCGAGTTCGACGTAAACTTCAAATGACAACTCCCTTCTCTACATACCTCGTCGATTTGTGAATCTGGTATGAATAGATTGCAAATTTCACAGAGAATACAACCCACTATACCACAACATCTATCTATCCCGAAATAAGAAACCCCCAAATTCAATTAAGAACATTCATACGGGTTATAAACCCTAATTTTAAAATTCGAGAATTAAACTCAATTTTGAACATGTTATTGAACTCCAAATCAGACGTATGACATATGAAAATCATCAGGAAAACAAGCTCTACAACATGCAACCATCAAATCATACAAACAATCATCTGGACAAAAATTCATATTTTTAATAAAATTAATTCGAAAATAAATAATTATTCAGAAAATTAACCTTGATTTCTGCAGTGATTTGGAACACAGAATCTGATAGAACACCTCAAGACCTTTGGATTGAGTACTCGAGCTTTTCAAACGGACTCCGGTAACACCTCCGATTGTTGGTTTGATTCTCAGAAAGGTTTATGCATATATGAATTTTCTCTGGAAATTTATATAATTACTGACTGCAAATGATTTTTGATACGAAATAAAATACGGTAAAGGCTATTTATAATTACGGAAAATTAGTATCCCGTTGGATCATTCCGGATATAAAACGGTACGTTTATTTGTAAAAACTGATCCAAACGGTATCAATTTTCGGGACAATTATCCAAACCTGTACAATTTATACTGCGGTCTGAGTCTCAGCGCCTGGTTACACGTACTACGAGGTGATAATTGGGATAATTTAATAAAAAGCTCTCGTTTATCGAAAATACGAGTTTTATTGATTTACCGAAACGAATATTGTATTGAAAATGTTGCGCCGGGACCCGCGCAGGACAAACCGTACGCCAGATCAAAAAAGTCGAAACATGGAATATGCTCGGAATATTACAATTAGCTTAGGAAGGAGTTCTCGGAAGAGTTTCGGGTTCCAAAAACGTAACAACGGATGACGTCGGTTGGTTCCCGTTTTTATGAAATAGATTTTAAATACTCGGAAAAAAGATTTTATAAATTTCATATGATCCTTATAAATCCATAAATCAACATAAAAATAATTAGGAAGATATGACAATTATCTATATTTTATTTTGGACATAAAAATTAAAATACTCAATTAATAATATTTTTAAACATCCAAACACATTTAACACTTAACAATTAATTCACAGAATAGATACTGAACACATATATTAATTATTTATTAGCAAAAATAATTACACGATATATCCCGGATATTACAGAAAAAGCCTTTTTGAGTGGAATTTGACGATTTTAAGGGTCCAGGTCCAATATGGGCTTATATATACTTAAAAAAGGGTTTTCATCATCCGGGAAGATTGGGATACCAAGGAGAAGATCTAGAAGCACAAAACAACTCAAAAAAAGAAGATCTTGTTTTCAACTTGTGATTCTTTGAAATAGTTATAACTTTGGATGCTCATTTTCAATTTTGTTGAACCTAGACCTTTTTTATTTGTACTTTGATTATTATTCAGTTTATTAAGACCTTATTTATACCATGCTTTCATTGGAATCCGTGATGATGATGAGTTCAATTATGGGGTAATCGTTATCATGGGATTCTAGCGGATTTACTTATGGATTTCAATAATTAATTTGTTTCGATATCTTGGTGTGTGGTGATTGATTGATATCCTAGTATTGGTTGTGCTTATTCGTCTTATGTGCGTAGCTAACATATAAGATATCGTGTTAATCTCTATTGAAGTGACAATGAATATAGAGGTTTAGAACTTACCATGCTAGCATAGGTTCATGTATTTGTTATGCATGATTCGTAGGTAATTTTAACCATCTTACTTGCCCTATGTAATCACGATAGATAACTTGCGCATTAAATTGTTATGTTGTCAAATTCTATAGACATATAGGGTCTCAATATAATTGGTGCCTATTCAGCTTCTATCTCTTTTGTGGATGTCTGGTAGAATGGTACTTGTGTAACGAAAGTTGGCGTTTATCAGTTTCGTGTTATCTGATTAGTGTTATCACCACCACATGCTAAGGTTAAGAACGAAAAGGCTATTGAATGAAGTATTTAATGAAGTTAGAATCCCATGTTTTTCATATATAGTAATTCAACCTCAATTTTCTTATTTAATGTTATTTAGTATAATCTCTTCGTTTAATCAAAACCCAATTTGTTATGTGTCTTAGCATTGAGCGATAACCATACATTGTTGCATAGGTGCATAAATTGAACTTAACCTAAACCAGTCTTTGTGGGAATGAATCTGATTTATATCTTATACTACTTGCAAACGCGTATACTTGCGTGAATCTTAGCGCGTGTTTTCGCCCTAACAGCAATCAAACTTGTCACAGAATGAGTAAAGATCATTTGCATCTGCTTTATTATATGTGCAGGTTCCTTCAACTGGCTTGCTAACAACCTTTTTACAAAGTTGAGTTAGGTGATTCATAGAGCCACATTTCTCACATTTCTTTCTTGGAGCATCTGCAACATAAGCAAAATTATTGCTTTTGTTTATTCCAATCTTCCCATTTCTATTTTTCTTCTTCTTTCTTGCATTTTCAGCTTTTGTTTCCTTGACAAATGTTTTAGAATCTTGGTTGTTCATGAGCTTCTCTTCAGCTTTAGGAGATTGAGTTATTTCTGCATTTTTATTCTTATTATCTTTATCAGCAATCTCTTGCTTTATAATCAACTCTTCTTCACTGAAGTTTACTTCACTTTCTTTGAACATAGGTGAACCAACCTTTTTCAGAATAACTGGAATATCATCATTTTCATTTGCTTTCCCTTTTTCACCTACAGCTTTCTTCTTATTGTTCAAGGCATCATAGTCAAGACCAATAGCAATATTAGCACATGGCTTGTTCTTCTCATGGTATTGTCCAACCAACTCAGATGCATTCCTGAAAGATTTTAACTTGACTTCATTCTTTTCCAGCTTCTCCCTTAGCACTGCTTCAATTTCACTTGCACACTTGAGCTTGTTCTTCATATATGCATTTTCTTGTTTCATAGATTCAAGCTCTACCAGCAACAACTCAGTTTCTTGTTTCTCATTTTCAAGTTTCTCATTTATTTTTGTCAGTCTGCTAACCTCTTTATTAGCAGCAACCAATACTTGTATGAATGTGAAACATTTCTGTGCTCATCTTTTCTATAGTTTTCTTATATTGACTCACAATTAAATCAATGGTGGTAAGAGTTGGTACCTGTAATTTTGACGAGGATGACTTTCCTAGCTACAAGGCCATTAATGCATAATTTCCAACTTCCTCATCTTCATCATTATCATAATCATCCCAACTCTTTCCCTCTGCAATATAGGCTTTGCTTTGCTGTTTCTTCAGAAGAGCTTCATACTTTGCCTCCAGTTCAAGATAAACTTTATCTTTCTTTGCTTTATTGGGTTTCCTGCATTCTGTAAAAAAATGGCCTAGCTCATCACAGTTATAGCACCTTATCTTTGATCTGTCAACAGATCCAGTTTTGTAACCATTTTTGCTACCGGATGTGTACTTCCCTTTTCCTTTCCAGCTGCTTTCTTTGTTGAATGATTGTCCTTTACCCTTGAAGAATCTTGGCTTCTTTACTTTAATGTTAGAGAACTTTCTAGAGCTCTAATACAATTTTCCTTTACCCTTGAAGATATGCCATTGACTGATCAAGCTCATCAAGTTCATCCAGGGTGTAGAACTCATCTTCTTCCAATTCCAGTATGACTTGTTCCTGTGAATAATTGTTTCTTTGCTCACTTGCTGAGGCAATTGGAGTCTGGGATCTTGGCTCATCATTAGAGGTCTGGCTTTTATTGACAATTAAAGCACTTGAACCATCTACAACATGCCCTTGACCAACTCTTAATGATTTCCTTTAAATCATCTCTAATTCATATGTTTTTAAGATTCCATATACAACTTCGAGAGTTATTCTGCTCAAGTCTCTCCCTTCTCTGATTGCTAAAATTTTCTGTTCCAAATGATCATGGAGTGTAAGCAAAATTTTCAAGTTCACTTCTTCAGTTTTATAATATTTGTCATGCAGCTGCAAGTCATTTATCAACTTGTTAAACCTTTCAAACACATCAGTGATACTTTCTTTTGGCTTAGCCATGAAACCCTCATACTTTGAAATCAGTATCCTTCTTTGATTAGATCTAACTTCCTCAATTCCTTCATAGAGTATTTCAATCTTTTCCCAGATGCGACGCCCTCAATCTCGGGGTTAGAAAATGAGGACTCACACACCTCTAATCTAATAATTAAATATGCATAAACCCCGATTATCTACTAACAGGAACAACATGATAAAGTATGAGGCAAGATTACAACTACCAATCACAAAATATAACTTACAAACCCAAATTATTATTAAATAAACAATATCGATTCCGGCTGGGAACCGACAGTTAACCCATTGTATCTTTAAACATTTCCTTCTAGGCATAAGCTCACTCATAATTACCACTACCTGCTCTAGCAACCGGAAGCCCTCAACACGGTAGGGACCACCAAGTACGCTCTTACGAGCAGTGCACCTAAGGCTGGCCATCTTCTTGCTTAACTGCCATGGTTAGATTAAAACAAAACAAATGAGTATAAAACTCAGCAAGCAACTAAATAGCAGTTCTATAATATCAATTCTCAATATGCTGTACCAAACTCAGGGCATTCTACTTTATTTGATCTAGGTGGCAGATTTCCAGCTTTTGGGTTAAGGAAAGGTTTTTGAAGGAACAATATGGAGCTTTTAAGGAACAAGGCTCAATGTAGGTCGAAAGCCGACATTCATCACAAATCAATAAAGGATCATAATAGATCTTTCAATAGAGGAAAGCAATAATACTTCAATATATGGAATCCATCATATGATCAACAGACTTAAGAATTAGGGTTCTCGAGCTTTAAGCTTCCCATTAACATAATCAACTCTTTTCAAAGCAATATAAACCATTTTCATCTTCAAAAATCAATTTACTGAACAGAAAGTTTCAGTTCCCTTTTTAAATAATCATTTAGAACCCTTGATTGGATCACTTTATCTTTCCATTTCATATTAGTACGGGCGATCAGCCCGTACCGACCTCCATCCGGTCTTTAAGGTACCAATCGGCATAATTTCAGCCTTAAGTTGGACTAGCCCCGCTAGCCTCTTACCATGACTGGACTAGTCCCACTAGCCTCTTACGTCCCAATCCAATCCATCAGGAATTCATTTGGAAAACCTTAAGTTGGAAAAACAAATAGGTTTTCAAAAATTCATTTTACCATTACCAAGAATTTGAAATCATTTGGACTTTTTCAAGTCGAAATTCATTCTTAATTCAGATTTTAAGGAAACAAAGTTCAGGGGGTGATTCAAAGATACGCAAGGAACAATTCATAAGAATTCTGTATTAGGGATAACAAAGCACTTAAGTTAGAAGGATCAACATCTGTTTAGGGATCAATATGGTGATGAGGAGGAACAGGGTATCATTAAACAGGGTTAACAAGGAGAATCAGAGGGTTCAATATATTCCATGGCTCAATACATAATTTGAACAGAAAGGACAGATTATCAAAGGGTTGAATCATTAAGTTTATCAATAACAGTTTAACAAGAACAAAGGCAGGGTAACTCAAATCAATATCAGGGTTTCATAATTAAACAGTTAAATACTCTACATGGTATGAACAACATTCTCTTTATAACCATTTACACAAGTAATCAGAGTTACTTGCCTGGATTTGCTTTCCTGAAGGTTGAACTACTGCCACCTAGTAAATCCTTTCCTTTCCTAGCCTGAATGCCCTCACGCTCCGAATCTACAATAAAACCAAAACCTTAATCAGATTCTCAACTCTCGTTCCCGGAACGTTTACTATTTACACTAATCCTATCAAATGATTGACCTTAACTATACGAGTATAGTTACACAAATACACATATCATATAATATACTTCACTCTTACCCTTTATACTTTCAAGTATTTAACGAACAACTAATATCTTAAAACACACCTTTAATTCGACTTTAAACCAAATCAAGCAACCACAACTCACATGAGTACACATTTCATTCAAAACTCAATTCCATAATCATAACACTACTTATAACCATTTAGAATCAAGGCAACTAATTCTTCTTTTTAAAATTCTATAATTCGAACCAAAAATAGCAAATAAGCAAACAATTCCTAAAATTTTCACATGCAATCACCTAGTTATCTTCTATAATTAAATCCATCACTTAAATTTGAATTTGACTTCTTAAAAATCATGATCCATTCGGCCCTACTATAAATACCAATCAAAATCAATCAATTTTTCATACTAAATCCACATAAACACATAAACAATCATTTAGACATATAATCCAACTTAATATTCTTATAAAACAACTATACCATTCGAATTTCTCAAGAAATACAACATACAACTTTAATTTAATCTTACAAATGACATGCAAGAGTATTTTCATGGTTTAAACCTAAATCCTAGTTGATTAAAGCAAGAATAACACACCAAGTTGCTATCTTCTTCTATATTAAGCAAGAATTTGAACCAAACATAACACAATCCCACATGCATACTCGAATTTAACCTTTAATTCAATTTAGGCCCTTAGTTAATCCATCAATTTCAAAAACAACAATCAAACAATCATTTTTATCAACCAAAATCAATTTATTCTTTGATAACCCAAAACCCTTTTCGGCTTTTACACTAATCAACACATGCATGAACAATTTCGACCCTTTACACTACCAATCACTCTAATCAAACAATAATTTCTAAGATTAAACATTAACAACTCATTTTCATCAACTAACATCAACTTAATTCTTTTAAAAATCAAAACCCATTCGGATGTTTTCAATATTAACACATGCAACAATCAAAAGAACAAGTTTTAGTGTAGTAGAGTTCAGTGGCTACATCATTACTCACCACCGGTTCACCGGAGTTCATCACCGGTGGCGGTGGCCTCACGGTGGTGCCCTCATTCGAGGGTATCCTACCATAAAACCTCCGATTATTTTCTAAAATCACAAAAACAAACACACACAAGACAAGATCACCACAAGTTCACTTCATCTTGATTTTATAAAGCAATAATTCGGCCTAGCCGTACCTACACACACGCACACAACCCACATGCAAGTATCAAACTATGCATGCAATAGGATTAGAGCTCATATATTGAACAAGAACGAATTGCCATGGAAGAATCCATAAAAATCAAGTGTAGAAGAGTGATATACCGAGTGGAATAGAGAGAGAAGAGAGTGAGCTTCGAGAATGAGAGAGATGAGAGAAAAAGAGAGAATGAAAGTGTGGCCGGGTGGAAAAGAAAGGAAGGAGGAGGAAATGAGTGTATATATATGCTTAGAGGGCAGGGGCATTTTTGTAATTAACTAATCCCCACTTATGTTGATTAATCTTTTTCTTTTTACCCAAATAAGATAAAAACTAAATATAAATTATATCTCTATCAGAAAGTTGAAAATTATTGCAAATGACAATTTCAAAATGTAGATCTCGAAATTAGCTTTCCAACCATTACTCATAATAAGGTTTTGAGCGTACGGTTGATTTTATATGAATTTCGCAATCTCGCCTTAATAATAACATTTTTCCACATAAAATTAATTTAAAAATGCAAAGACCACCAAATAAATCCACTTATCATTTTTAAAAAGTCTCTAGGACTACTAAGAAGATATCAAAACAAATCCCATGTTTTTATCTTACTCAGATAATTTTACGAAGGTTAATTAGACCTTTATTTAAATCACATAATTCCTTAAAATTCATAAAAATGTCAAAGAACACAGAGTCATGCACACAGACAACAATCTCACATATATAATCACATAATGACTCAGGTCTAATCATGGAATTTATCCTTCATTAATCTTTATCCTTTTCTACGCGTACCGGGTCACGTTCCGCCTGACGGCCCGACGCTTAGCGTTTCGATTACGCTTGTCATTATCTTTTCCAATCAACACGTCACTTAGGACGAAATACTTTATTTACTCATTCATTTCATTCAATCACACATAATTCACATTTTATATTCTTTAATTCCTTATTAGGACGGGTTCCGTTCTACCCGACGGCCCGGCACCACAGCTTAACTTCTAAGCTGACTCCTTAAATTGGAACATTTTTATTTACAATCCTATATTCTAACATACAGTAACGACAATTAATCAACACTTAATCACATAATTATAATCACATCATATAACACACTTTATTGACTTGATTACGTCGCAAAATTCTCAGTCGTCACAATTTACCCTCCTTAAAAGTATTCTGTCCCCAGAATCTAATCTAAGCAAATAGATGGGGATACTTTTCTTTCATTTCGCTTTCTAATTCCCAAGTCGATTCTTCGACTAATGGATTTCTCCACAACACTCTAACTAGAGGTACAACTTTATTTCTAAGTGTCCTTTCTTTTCGATTCAAAATTCGTACTGGCTGTTCCACATAGGACAAATCTGGTTGGATCTCCACTGGTTCCAACTCGATCACATGGCTCGCATCAGCATTATACTTCTTTAGAAGAGATACATGAAATACATTGTGCAGATGTTGAATTTGCGGAGGTAGCGCCAATTCATATGCCACTTTCCCAACTCGACGCAATACTTTAAATGGTCCAATATACCTAGGACTCAACTTCCCTTTCTTTCCGAATGGGGTTAAACCTTTCCAAGGAGATATCTTTAACAAGACTTTGTCTCCAGATTCAAGTTGCACATCTTTCCGTTCTTGATTTGCGTACTTTGCTTGGCGATCTTGAGCTGCAATTAACCTTTTTCGAATCATTTCTACCTTTTCTTTCGTTTGTTGAACTAGCTCTCGGCCAATTAATTTGCGCTCACCAACTTCGTCCCAATAAGTAGGGGACCTACACTTACTTATGTACAACGCTTCATAAGGCAGCATGCCAATACTCGCGTGATAACTGTTGTTGTAGGAAAACTCAATTAGGGGCAAATGATCGTCCCAATTTCCTTTGAAATCTATTGCACAGGTTCGCAACATATCTTTAATTGTCTGAACTGTCCTTTCACTTTGTCCGTCTGTCTGCGGATGAAATGCCGTACTCATTTTCAACTTAGTTCCCAAATGTTCATGGAATTGCCGCCAAAATCTCGAGTTAAACCTTGGGTCTCTATCGGACACGATAGACACAGGAACTCCATGACGCATCACAATCTCATCCAAATATAATTTGACCAACTTTTCCATCGAAAACCTTTCGTTTATCGGCAAGAAATGTGCTGACTTCGTCAACCGATCGATTACCACCCAAATCGCATCATGATTTGACTTGGTTTTAGGTAATCCTACCACGAAATCCATCGCTATATGCTCCCATTTCCATTCAGGTATATCTAGTGGCTGAAGCAATCCGCTCGGCCTTTGATGTTCCTCTTTGACTCTTTCGCACGTGTAACATTTACTTATCCATTCCGTAATTTCCATTTTCATGTTTGGCCACCAATAACTTTCTTTTAAATCTAGGTACATTTTCGTACTTCCAGGGTGAATTGAAAATCTCGAGTTATGCGCTTCTTGCAAAATCTCGTGCTTTAGTTCCACAACATTAGGTATCCAAATGCGTGAGCTAACACGGTATATTCCTTTCCCATCTTTTTGAGCTTTAATTTCTTCTCCCTTCAACCTATCCTTTTCGCGATTCATTACTTGCTCTTGACAGCATCGAATCTTTTCCAAAATTTCAGGTTGAAATGACATTGCATATATAGCTTCACCTCCAAATTCTGGAGTCTGCACCTCTATTTTCATCTTTTCAAAATCCTTGATTATTTCTTCTGATGATGTTAACAGATTCAATCTTTCTTTTCGACTTAAAGCGTCGGCTACCACATTTGCCTTTCCAGGATGATAATTTATCACACAATCATAATCTTTGTTCAATTCCAACCACCTTCTTTGTCGCATATTCAATTCTTTCTGAGTAAAGATATACTTTAAACTCTTATGATCCCTATAAATCTCGCACTTTTCCCCGTACAAATAATGCCTCCAAATCTTAAGGGCAAATACAATTGCTGGCAATTCCAAATCATGCGTTGGATACTTTTGCTCGTGCGGCTTAAGTTGCCTTGACGCATATGCTATTACCTTCCCGTGTTGCATTAGCACACATCCGAGTCCTTTATATGAAGCATCACTGAATATCATAAATTCCTCTTTATCATCTGGTAGTACCAACACTGGGGCGGTTACCAACCTCTTCTTTAACTCTTGAAAACTTTCCTCGCACTTTTCTGTCCAAACGAACTTCTCGTTCTTTTTTGTCAACTTTGTCAACGGAATGACAATCTTAGAAAAATCTTACACAAATCTTCTATAATATCCGGCTAATCCCAGAAAACTTCTGACTTCCGTAGGAGTCTTGGGTCTTTCCCAATTCATTACAGCTTCTATCTTGGCTGGGTCTACTTTGATTCCTTCTTTGTTAACTACATGACCAAGAAATTGCACTTCCTTTAGCCAAAATTCACACTTTGAAAACTTAGCATACAGCTTCTCTTTTCGCAGAATTTCCAAGGAAATCCTCAAATGCTCCTTATGATCTTCTTCCATCTTGGAGTAAATCAGTATACCGTCGATAAAGACAATAACGAACTTATCCAAATACTGCTTGAACACTCTGTTCATAAGATCCATAAATGCAGCTGGCGCATTCGTCAAGCCAAACACCATTACCAAAAACTTATAGTGTCCGTATCTCGTTCAGAATGCTGTCTTGGGTATATCTTCCACTTTAATCTTTAATTGATGATACCCAGACCTTAAATCAATCTTTGAAAAACACGAAGCTCCTTTTAACTGGTCAAATAAGTCATCGATCCACGGTACAGGGTACTTATTCTTGATCATCAACTTATTCAGCTCGCGGTAATCAATGCACAACCTCATACTTCCCTCCTTTTTCTTTACAAATAACACCGGTACGCCCCACGGGGATACACTCGGTCGGATCACTCCTTTGTCCAACAATTCTTGCAACTGAGCTGCCATTTCTTTCATCTCGACCGGCGCCATGCGATAGGGAGCTTTTGACACTGGTTCTGTTCCAGGAGCCAAATCAATCGTAAACTCGATATCTCTGTCTGGAGGTAGTCCAGACAATTCATCGGGAAACACGTCCAGAAAATCTCTTACTACCGGAATATCCTCGATCTTCACAGATTCTTTCTCCACGTCCATGACATGAGCCAAATAAACTTCGCATCCTTGACGTATTAACCTTCTTTCCTCAATTTCCGTTAGATATTTCTTCTCTTGCCTCTTTCCTTTGAATATCACTTCTTCACCATCCTTGGTTCTTAATTTCACCTTCTTACTTTTACATTCTATTTGTGCTTCATGGTTTGACAACCAATCCATTCCTAGTATAACCTCAAATTCTCCTAACTTAAAGGGAATTAAGTCAGCAAAAAAGTGCCGACCTTCTATAGTTACATCACAATCAGGACAAATCTTAATAGCAATAACTTTCTCTTGATTTACTACCTCTATAATCAAATTAGGCTCTAGAGGGTACGCAACATAATTTAACTTATCAAGAATACTTTCAGAGATAAAAGATCTAGTGCACCAGAATCTGTAACACCCCCAGATCCGGGGTCGGGGATCCGGGTCATCACGAGTTCCATTTCCCTTAATAATACTTAATCTTAACAATCAACCAACTGTTGCGTACTGTGACCCCACAATATACACACACACCACAAGTTATAGTCCCAAAGATGAATACCAAAAATAACATAAGTCATTTTATTCCACAATTAAAAGCCATTACATCTTAAAAGGGTTCTGAATAAATTTACATATTCCTTGCCATTATTACAATTCATATTATACATAAGTCTGGTTCATCAATAGTTGAAAACCTAGCCTATTGGTAGCTCCTACCTCAGCTACGGCGGCATCAACGCTTCCAGAAAACTGCGAAACGTTTCCTAACCCCTTACGAATTGGAAGCTTGGTCCTGTTCATCCTTTCTATCTTGTTGTTGTGTGATGAAAGAAGAAAGCAAGGGTGAGCAACAAGCCCACCAAAATAATATGCATAATAATTAACAATATATGAGCATTCTCATAGTACTCATGAAAGTCTTGGTCAAGAAGAAATGAACCAAGTTTGACCTCTTAATGCGACGAAGTCGCAAAATATTCAGTATATATACTTATATACTTTTCAAAATCTTTGAAATCTTCTGACATGTATAATATACACAGAGTTCCAGTTTATAATTGTATAAAAATATCGTTGCAAGGTGATCTCATATATCTAACCTTGTCTCAACATTTTTCTGAAAATCTTTGTCATGCATAAGATAATCATTAACTGGATATAAGTTGAAAAGATGAAGTTACAAGATACTCCAATATACTTATATCTTTTCTGAATACTACTTGAACCACCACCGTTCAAGGTATAAATAGTTTCGAAAGTTCATCCCATAGATGAGACCACAATTTAAGACTCGAATAGATCCAATCTTTGAAATATTATTGAATGAAATGAAGTCACGAGATACTTCATTTGATGAAAACACCATTATAATTGCTTAACCCTGTCAATGCTTCGGCAACCACCCATTCGTAGCTTTTCGACCGAAATGCTCCGGGTAGTGTTGCAGAAATATCCAAATGGATGATGAACTCATTACGGGAGTTTGCCGCGCCAGGAAGACCACTTACGATGATCAGCCGTAGTAGTGCAACCCCACCATTTTCTACATGTAGAGGAGAACCTGTCGGATTTACTTGTCAACCGAACACTGGACTCCTAAGGAATGGACCGTCTTAGTGGAACTTCCGGGCCATTTGGGCCAATATAATAAGGCTGGGCCGGCGCCACTCGACTGTTAGTGTATACTGAAAATATTTATTTGAAGTATGTACATTTATTTCTGGCCAGTTTATTTGAGAATCATTTGAATGTTTACATGTTGTCTAATATTATATATTGTGAACAATCTAGTATCAAATGGGATACAGAATATTAGATTGTTAAATACGGTTATATAATATAATAAGGTTCACAGCACATGTGGTGTTGGACAATCCACTGGTACGGTTGTAGTATTATTTAGATTAGTTTATATTGACTAATAAATAATACTAGTATACTTTGTGTATATTGAACATGATCAAATTTAGAATTGTTCCCTTAATACTGATTAAGAAGGAGAACTAAGATTCTATGTTATTATTAATGCTTAGGTTCTTAATCCGGAAATAGTAATTGACACGTGTATATTATTTGCATGCTTTGATTTATATATGAAATAATTCTTTTGAATTATATCATTATATTTTGGGTGATGGAATTATATACATGGTGGATATTATTTATTGAAGGAATCCATGTCCTGATAATATTCGGGTTAATGATGTCCCCTTGAAAGCTCAAAAAGATTTAATTATGTGAAACCCTGCAGATGGAATTTATTCTGGCATAATTAAATAAAGGTTGAGTGGATGATCAAGGATAAAAGATATTAATTAAATAAATTATCAGTAATTTATTTAATTAATGGACATATGATATTTTAAACATGGGGAATTTAATAAGCAAATAATATTATGAATAGTGTTTTTGCTGAATGAGAAAACTTTTCATGCCACACTAGGTAGGGGTTCTTTTATGGATATTCTGAGATATTATTAGTACTCTATGTGGTATATAAGTGTATGTAAAGATCGTCAGAATCCAATTTCCGAACACTTTAATTTTTCCCGGAAATCCACTAGATACGGAAAGAATTGAGAAAAAGGTAATAGGATAAAAAGGATTTAAATTAAAGGATTATAAGAGAGGATCATAAAAAGGAATATAATGTATTGAGATAGGTTAAGGGAACCTAAGTAATAAGATCCCGGGTATGATCCCTCAAACGAGAAACGAGAACGAAAGTTAAGCGAACCGTATAACAGATCAGCGGTCATTAGGCAAACAATTAGGAAGTTAATCAAAGGGATTAGAGAGAGTGATGTCACCCAACCAATGAGAGGAGGACAAAGAGGGGGGGATGACATCACATCATGACATAGGCATGACATGGGAAGGAAGGAGATGTGGTGGCTTTTTAACCACACAAAATCAAGGGCAACTAGGTAATTAACTAAAACAAACACAAAAATCAACCAACCAAGCAAACATTTCATTTTTTCACCAAACAAAACACAAACCCCCCCATTTTCTTCTTCATGCTCTCGGCCCTTTTCTTAAAAAATGAAGATCCAAGCTCCACCACTTACTATTTAGCAAGGTAATTATCTAAGCTTCCCCATGGATAGTTACATACTTTCTATAAGTTTAAGCTTCTAATTCCAAGCCAATCTTTTTCTTGAAATCATGAAAGAAGATGGTGAATAGTGTTTTTCAAGAACTAAAATTTGTGTTCTTGAAGTTTTGTTTAGATTAAGCTTGGATAAGGACTTTAAGGGTGATTCCAAGCCATTCTCTTGATTCTCCACTCTCCAAGGAAGGTATAAACTACAAACCCTAGCTTTAGTTTTGAGTAATTAGGATTGAATATGATTAATATAGTATATGTGAAGCATGATGCTTGATTTTTTTGAAGTTTGGTTGAGTTGTAGAGATTAGTTGGTTTTGTGGTATTGTTGGAGTTGTAAATCTTGATAATTAGTTAAAGAACCTAAGTAAAGCTTTTAGTTCATGTGGGGAATAAGTATAAATGGTTAATGTGGATTTTTTGGGGCTGTTATGATGTGGTTTGGATGGATGTTGGTTGTGTGTTTGATTTGAGGTTGAATTGTGGTTGGTTTTGAATGGTTTAAAATTGGGAAATCGCGTAAACATAGCCGTCGTAACGTCCAGTTTTCTTTAGACTGTTTTTGTGCATAACATTAGGACCCGAGAACCCCCTGCTAGATTATGACCATTTCCATGTCTAGATAGCTCGTGTTACGAGCTTCGTTTTGATATGTAGTTCATTCGATTCCGATGCACGGTTTAGGAGAAACGATCGTTTCAAGTAACGGCGTTTCGCGAACGAAACTTTTCCCCTCACCTTACTTTGAAACCTTGGTTAAGGACCTTAAATGACTAATTGGGGTAAGAAACATTTATGGTAAGTGTGTTAGGCAGTTGGTAAGACACTCGCGAAGGAATCGCCTTAAAACTCGTAAAGGTTAAATTATTAAAAATGGTGGAGCCGAGGGTACTCGAGTGACTTAAGTGAATCAGTAAGCGCAAAACAAGCATTAGAGTCTAAGTTAGTTAAAGTATAGATTTACAAGTAACTTTGGTTTAATTCTAACTTACTTGTTGTTTATAGGTTACCAGACTCGTCCCGAGCCTTTTATCACCCCAAGTCGCTCAGGCAAGTTTTCTACCCGTTATACTGTTGTTGTGATGTATATATGTATTTGCATTATCTTGCGATAGATGCATGTTGGTTAATTAGCAAATGTTGCAATATATTGAAGCATGCTGCTATGATATATATATATATATATATGCATGCCTGTTTCGTATTCTTGCTATATATATCTGTTGATTCAGTTGATAATACCTATGCTAGAGGATAGCGGTAACTTGCATATACCCTTAGTATAGGGACCCAAAAGGTGGAAATATTTTCTAAACCGGGAGTCGAGGATCCCAAGTAGATTTTGTATATATGTATATATGTACATATATATTTATATATATATATGGTTATAGTTTTCAAAACTATTAATCGAATAAGGTTTATTCGATAACTTTATTTTATTTAATGAATATTATTATGAATATTCATTCGAGGGCTTATGACTTCTTTATTTTATTAAATGAATATTATTTGAATATTCATTCGAGGGCTTATGACTCTTTATATTATTTATTGAATATTATTTCGAATATTATTCGAGGGCTTATGACTCTTTTATATTATTATTGGATATTACTTGGATATTCATTTGAGGATGTATGACTCCTTTATTTTATGAATGTTATTTATAATATTCATTCGAGGTATTATGACTCCGCTTATTACTGCAATATATTCTTTATTTTATTAAAGAATAAGGTGTCGATAATCAAACTTATTTTTGATTATTCAAATAAAGATATTACTTTCGTATAAGTATATCTTTGATTATTCGCTATTCATTTCGAGTATAAGTTTCCAACTTCTACCTCCATTATTCTTTATGGGAATATTATTTAAATAATAATATTCAGATATTTCTTTCATATTGGGACTGATTTATTTGATAAATCAGCATTACTCCAAACATTCTTAAAAATGTTTTCGAGTCTTCAAAATGAATTTAAAAAGGGTAGAGCGGATCTCAAAACTTGTTTCCAAATTCAAGATCTTCCATTTTAAGGGGACTTGAATACTCGCTCAAAAATCTAAGGGATCCGGCTCTGTGGTATATTTTATATTCGCAACAAGGTTACAGTTTTGGTAAATGAATTGATTACTTACCCAACGTTCGGGAAGTAAGTCCATCTATTGAGTCGGCATAAGCAACATGGGCTTAGTGGGCGTCCATGATAGTGTAAGTGGCTCAGTGGGAGTCCATCAAATGCATAAGTGGCTGAGTGGCAGTCCAACATAAGGTCCTATTGAGACCAGGGTGATGACCAGTGGGGAATTCGTCCATCTACTAGTAGAAAAGGTTACTTATTGGTATCTTTTCCTGATCAGCAAGATATTTGGTTTATGCCAAAATTCTTTTCCTTTCCAAATTTATTGGATATTGCAATTCTATTCATACTTTACATGACAGAGGTTTTCAGGAAATGTATAAAGAAGATGTATATGTGGATATATATATATCAGAACTAAATGATGTATATCATAACTTCATTTCCTTTAATAATATTTCAAAGGTTGAATCTATTCAAATCCTGTCTTATAGTCTCATCTATGTGATGAACTTTTGAAACTGATTATAACTTGAACGGTGGTAGTTCAAGTAGTATTTGGGAAAGATATAAGTATATTGGGGTATCTTGTAACTTCGTCTTTTAAACTTATATCTAATTAATAATCGTCTTATGAATGACAAAGATTTTCAGAAAAATGTTGAGACAAGGTTAGATATATGAGATCACCTTGCAACGATATTTTTTTATACAGTTATACACTGGGACTTTGTGTATATTATGCATGGAAGAGGACTTCCAATATTTTGAAAAGTATATATGTATATATATATATACTGAATATATTGCGACTTCATCGCATTAAGATATCAACTTGGTTCATTTCTTTTGACCAAGACTTTCATGAGTATTATGAGTAGGCTCATATATTGTTAATCATTATACATATTATTTTGGTGGGCTTGCTGCTCACCCTTGCTTTCTTCTTTCATCACACAACATCAGATAGATAAGATGAACAGGACCAAGCTCCCAATTCGCAAGCGGATAGGAAACGTTCCGCAGCTTTCTGGAAGCGTTGAGGCCGCTGTAGCTGAGGTAGAAATTACCAATAGGCTAAGTTTTCAACTAATGATGTACCAGATTTATGTATGTTTATGAATTGTAATAATGGCAAAGAAAATGTAAATTTATTCAGAAAACCTTTTAAGGTGTATGGGCAGATAATTGTGGAATAAAATGACTTGTGGTTATTTTTGGATGTTCATCTCTGAGACTATAATGTGTGGTGTGTGTGTTAATTGTGGGGTCACAATACAGAGTAGTTGAGTAATTATTAAGATTGGGTGTTATTAAGGGAAATGGAACTCGTGACAACCCGGATCCTCGACCCCAGATTTGGGGGTGTTACAGAAGTGGTATCAGAGCGAAGCGTTATAAACCTCAGAGATGATGGGACGTTAAGATAATAAGTTCACTAAGATAATAAGAACTCTTGCCAAGTTCATAGTCGGACTACCTAACGTAGTACTGACAGTTAAAACCCTTATGGGAACCCTTATAAATGTAGCGATAGAGGCGTAGTTTGTTATCGTATATGGTAGCGGGACACCGAACCCTGAGGTTGAGGAGCAATAACGCGATGATGTATTATTACTTATTGGAGATCAGATTATGGATCCGATAGAGCGTCCTAACGCAGGACCGGATGATGTTGATATTGAGGATGTAACGGTTGAGGATGTTGTCCTAGAAGGGATTGTTGCTGAGGAGGATTCCGTGAAGGATCTTGACAAGAATGAATAAAGGACCACTGAGGAATTGATGACCATGGTTAGGGCAACTCCCAGAGGTAGGATTGGCCGGTCACTACCGGAGGTTTGTTCAAGTTCCTAAGGATAGTAGCCCCTTTAACACGGCTTACTCGTAAGACTGAGAAGTTCGAATGGACAGAGAAATGCGAGAACAGCTTTCAAGAACTGAAGCAAAGGTTGGTGACGGCACCTATGTTGGCGTTGCCGGATGGAAAAGGAGATTTTGTGATGTGTAGTGACGCTTCGCATAAGGAATTAGGGTGCTTCTTATACAGCACAACAAGGTAATCGCGTATGCGTCAAGACAATTAAGGGAATATAAAATTCGATATCCCCGCCCATGAGCTTAGGCTCGTGGCAATAGTTTTACCCTAAAGATTGGAGGCACTACTTGTATGAAGAGAAGTGCGAGAATTACCTAAGCCATAAGTGCTCTAGTACATTTTTACGTAGAAAGAGCTCAACATATGCCAGAGGAGGCAGTTAGAGCTAATCAAGAATAATGATTGGGAGATTCTTTATCATTCGGGGAAAGCCAATGTGGTGGCTGATGCCCTTAGTAAAAAGGAGAGACTCAAGATGATAATGTCTTTGGGAGAGTTTATAAGAGATTTTGGAAATAGTAGTGAAGGTAACCGGAGCCGGTACCGAAAAGCTGTTTGAGATTGCAATACAGTCCGAATTATCGGAAAAGAACATATTGTGCGAGAAAAAGTGAAGAATGAAGGCAGAGAGCCAACAAATAGATATGAGATTAATACCGAGAAAAATGATAAGGGAATAATGAGGTATTCCTATAGAATTTGCGTTCCAAATGTTCAAGAGTTTTGAGCAGTTCCGCTTGAATTACAACATGAATAAGAGGCAGTATAGTCTCGCGGAACTGCTGACAGAACTTCAGGCAGCTGAAGGATTATTTTGGCATAGTTTTCAAGTGAATGTGGCTGAGAAAGGTTCTTCCTCTAAGCCGAAAGGTATTAAGAAGAAGAAAAAGGCTCAGACACAGAAAGCTGTGAAGGCAGTGGGAGTTCAGGGTGGTGTGAAAAAGCCTAAGGGAAAATGCTTCAGATGCAAACAGTCAGGTCACTGGAAATAGGATTGTCCTCTTCCTAAGAAGAAAAACAATACTGGTATATCTCTTTCTCTAGTTACAGAAACATTTATAGCGGCTATATCTACGAGCACTTGGTGTGTAGATACAGGAGCCACAGATCATGTTTGTAATTCTATGCAGGGGTTCCAACTATCCAGAATGCTTAGAGATGATGAGATATACGTGTTCATGGGAGATGCTACGAAAGTAGTAGTAGTTGCAGTAGGAGTTATTCATTTATCTTTTGGTTCTGATAGGATTTGGGTTTTGAACAATTGTCTTTATGTACCTTCTTTTAGAAGGAATTTAATTTCGGTTTCTAAACTTGCTTTGGATGGTTATAATGTTTGTTTGGATCGTAATGTTTCTATTATGAGGAATAAACGAATTATATGTTCTGGTACATTGTAAGACAATTTGTATATAATTAATCCTAGTCAACCTGCACTGTAACTACAATTTAGGGAATTGAACAACACATCTTCTAACTCTACTAAAAGAAAGGAACCTTCTAGTTTGAACCAAATATATCTTTGGCACTTGAGATTAGGTCATATTAACTTGAGGAGGATTCAAAGACTGGTAGTAGACGGGCCTCTAAGCTCATTGGCAGTGGAGCCATTTCCAGTTTGTGAATCCTGCTTGGAAGGTAAAATGACTAATAGGCCTTTCAAGGCAAAAGGGAATAGAGCCAAACAACTGTTAGAATTGGTTCACTCTGATTTATGTGGACCCATGAATATCCAAGCAAGAGGTGGTTATGAATATTTCATCACTTTCATTGATGATTATTCTAGATATGGGTACGTTTATTTGTTGCACCGTAAGTCTGAGTGCTTTGATAAGTTCAAAGAGTACAAAGCTAAAACGGAGAAGCAACTTAATAAAAGTATCAAGTCACTACGATCAGATCGTGGTGGCGAATACTTGCTTGGAGAATTTAGGGAATATTTATCAAAAAATGGGATAGAATCCCAGTTAACTGCACCAGGCACACCCCAGCAGAACGGTGTAGCAGAGAGAAGGAACCAGACTCTTTTAGAGAGTGTTAGATCGATGATGAGTTATTCAGATTTACCCAAGTCGTTTTGGGGACATGCCTTAGAGACAGCAGCTTATCTTCTGAACTTAGTACCTTCTAAGTCGGTTCCTAAAACCCCCTTAGAATCGTGGACCGGGGATAAACCGAGTCTAAGACATATTCGAATATGGGGTTGTCCAGCACATGTGCTGAACAAGAACGCGACTAAGTTAGAATCTCGTACAGAAGTAAGGTTGTTTGTAGGCTACCCCATGGGAACGAAAGGATATTTATTTTATAGTCCGAAGAATCGGGATGTCATTGTTAGCACCAATGCAAGATTCTTAGAGGAGGAATATATAATGAATCACAAACCCATGAGTAGTGTCGTTTTAGAGGAACTAGTGGGAGGGACAAATAATACCCATGAAGCTGTAGTACAAGTAGAACAACCACAACATAATGTACAACCTATCACTAATACCGCACCAGTGCCTCGTCGTAGTGGGAAGGTTGTTCAACAGCCTGATAGATTCATGTTTTTGGGAGAGTCTTCAGACTTGGTCTCTGGTGAACATGATGATGATCCCCGTACATACGAAGAGGCAGCACAAGACAAAGATGCAGATCTTTGGCAAAAGGCGATGGAATCTGAGATAGAATCAATGTATTCTAATCAGGTCTGGGAGCTCGTGGAACCACCCAAAGGTATAAAACCTATTGGATGTAAGTGGATCTACAAGAAAAAGAGGGGATTAGATAAAAAGGTGAAAGCCTGGAAAGCAAGACTTGTTGCGAAAGGGTAAACTCAGAAAGAAGGTATCGATTATGAGGAAACCTTTTCACCGGTAGTCATGCTTAAGTCAATCCGTATTCTTTTATCTATAGCAGCTCATCTCGATTATTAGATTTGGCAAATGGATGTCAAGACAGCTTTTCTTAATGGAAGTCTTGAAGAAACCATCTATATGCAGCAACCAAAAGGATTCATTAAGGAAGGCCAAGAGCATCTGGTATGTAAGCTTAAGAGGTCTATTTATGGACTTAAACAAGCTTCTAGAGACTGGAATATTCATTTTGATCAGGCAGTCCAGTCATATGGATTTGATCAAAGTCCAAGCGAATCGTGCGTGTATAAGAGAAGTGAAGGTAATGCAGTGGTTTTTCTAGTACTATATATAGATGATATTTTACTCATTGGAAACAATGTTGATATGTTGTCATCAGTAAAGGCATGGTTGTTCAAACAATTTGACATGAAGGACTTAGGTGAAGCGACATATATCCTTGGGATCAAAGTTATAAGGGATCGCAAGAAAAGGATGTTGGCTTTATCTCAAGAGCCCTACATTGATGAAGTATTAGCTCGTTTTAACATGCAGAACTCCAAGAAAGGTTTTCTACCTTTTAAGCTTGGAGTTGCTCTATCTAAGAAGCAGTTTCCTTCGACACCTAAGGATATAGAGAGCATGAAAGCAGTTCCTTATGCTTCGGCATGTGGAATCTTAATGTATGCTATGTTATGTACGAGGCCTGACATCTGCTTTGCTGTAGGCATGGTTAGTAGATATCAGTCGAACCCAGGTTAGGAACATTGGAGTGCAGTAAAAACTATACTCAAGTACCTGAGAAGGACTAAGGAGTATATGTTAATTTACAAGGCCTCAGATCTATTTCCTTTGGGATATACTGATTCAGATTTCCAATCAGATAGGGATAAGAGGAAATCAACCTCGGGATATATTTTTACTTTGGGAGGTGGAGCCGTAATATGGAGGAGTGTAAAGCAGAAATGCATTGCAGACTCCACCATGGAGGCCGAGTACGTGGCGGCCTCTGAGGCTGCCAAGGAGGCTGTATGGTTCAGGAACTTCCTTTTGGACTTAGATGTGGTACCTAATTTGCCTAGGAGCTTGACGGTGTATTGTGATAACACTGGTGCTGTGGAAAATTCAAAGGAACCGCGAGACCACAAAGCAGCTAAACATATTGAACGTAAGTATCATCTCATACGAGGAATCGTAAAGCGAGGGGATATAGTTGTGGCTCATATATCATCAGAAGACAACCGGGCAGATCCTTTCACAAAGAGCTTGCCAGCCAAGGTTTTTGACAAGCATATGGAAGCGATAGGAGTCAGATGGATGGACACATAGATTTTTATGTAATAGTGGATTAAATAAATACTGATGTACACATAGAATATTTTGAGTATAAGTGGGAGATTGTTAGTGTGTACTGAAAATATTTATTTGAAGTATGTATATTTATTTCTGGCCAGTTTATTTGAGAATCATTTGAATGTTTACATGTTGTCTAATATTATATATTGTGAACAATCTAGTATCAAATGGGATACAGAATATTAGATTGTTAAATACGGTTATATAATATAATAAGGTTCACAACACATGTGGTGTTGGACAATCCACTGGTATGGCTGTAGTATTATTTAGATTAGTTTATATTGACTAATAAATAATACTAGTATAATTCGTGTATATTGAACAGGATCAAATTTAGAATTGTTCCCTTAATACTGATTAAGAAGGAGAACTAAGATTCTATGTTATTATTAATGCTTAGGTTCTTAATCCGGAAATAGTAATTGACACGTGTATATTATTTACATGCTTTGATTTATATATGAAATAATTCTTTTGAATTATATCATTATATTTTGGGTGATGGAATTATATACATGGTGGATATTATTTATTGAAAGAATCCATGTCCTGATAATATTCGGGTTAATGATGTCCCCTTGAAAGCTCAAAAAGATTTAATTATGTGAAACCCTGCAGGTGGAATTTATTCTGGCATAATTAAATAAAGGTTGAGTGGATGATCAAGGATAAAAGATATTAATTAAATAAATTATCAGTAATTTATTTAATTAATGGACATATGATATTTTAAACATGGGGAATTTAATAAGCAAATAATATTGGAACCGAATTAATTAAATTACGGTATGAGGAAAGGTAGTGCAAATATTAATTCTTTAGTGGATTGAATTAATATTTAATTACTTTGGGCTAGGCTCAAGATATAATTAGAAGGCCCAACCTAATTATCCATGGTCCCTATTGTAGCCTATATATATTCTTATTCTCTTCTTGCTTGGAATGGTGTGAAAACATATTGTAGCCACGAAGGAGCAAGAAGAGAGGATAACTTGAGAAGACGGAGGCCACACTTCGCTCAAGGGAATTTGGCAATACAATAGAAGAGCGTGGAATCAACCATTAACAAGGTAATCCTCTTTTCGTAATCTTTATCGTAAAACGTAGTAACACCCTAAGTCCGTGGTTCTCAACATCGACCACTTACACCACTCCTAGTTCAGATGAAATCCATGACCCTGAAACGTAAAGCTCGTTCTCCCTTTCCCCAAGTAGAAACTTGTTGATACGGCTCCACTAAGAAGTCGTATCTAGTTGGAAAGGAAAACTCACAGATATTTCCCAGGCGATGCCTGTTAATGGATTAACTTGTTCCCAGAATTTTACTTCCCGAGAGTTGGGTAAGTAATCAAAAACTCTTTTATCAGAATAGCAACCTTGTTGCGAATACAAAATACACCATAGAGCCGGATCCCTCAGGTTTTGAGCGAGTATTTAAATCCCCTTCGAAAGGAGGATCTTAAATATAAAAATGAGTTTTGGGATCCGCCCTAACCTTTAAAATCATTTTGAAGACTCGAAAACATTTTTAAGAATGTTTGGAGTGATGCTGATTTAATAAAATAAATCAGTCCCAAAATATTAGAAAATATCTGAATATTATTATTTAAATAATATTCCCATAAAGAATAATCTTTATAAAAATAATTGAAGTAGAAGTTTTAAAACTTATACTTGAAATGAATATTAAATAACCAAAGATATACTTATACGAAAGTACTATCTTTATTTGAATAATCAAAAGTGAGTTTGATTATCGACACATTATTCTTTAATAAAATAAAGAATATTAATTAGTAAATAATCGGAGTCATAAGCCCTCGAATGAATATTCAAAATAATATTCATTAATAAAATAAATGGAGTCATAAGCCCTCGAATGAATATTCAAAATAATATTCATTAATAAAATAAAGTTATCGAATAAACCTTATTCGATTCATAGTTTTGAAAACTATATATATATATATAAATATATATAATATACTCGGGAACATCGACTCCCGGTTTTAGAAAATGTTCACCTTTGGGTCCCCTATACTAAGGGTATACACAACTACTGCTTATTTCTAGCATAGGTATTATGCAACTTATAAGCAATTGAATCAACAATATATATCAAGATTACAAAACAAACATGCATATATATACCATATCACATGCTCCAATATATCGCAAGATTTTCTAATTAACCACCATGCATCTGTCACAAGATAATGCATATACATATGTATACATCACAACAACAGTATAACGGGTAGAAACTTGCCTGAGCGACTGGGGGTGATAAATGGCTTGGGACGAGTCTGGTAACCTATAAACAACATATATATTGGAATTAAACCAAAGTCGCTTATGAATCTATACTTTAACCAATTAGACCGTAACGTTCGCTTTTGCGCGTAACGATTCACTTAAGTTGCTCGAGTACCCTCGGCTCCACCATTTTTAATAAATTAACCATTAAGGGTTTTAAGGAGATTCTTTCGCGAGTGCCTTACCAACTGCATAGTACACTTCACATAAATGTTTCATACTCCAATTAGTCATTTATGGTCTTTAACCTATGTTTCAAAGTAAGGCAAGTGGTAATGGTTCGTTCGCGAAAGGCCGTTACTTAAAACGGTCGTTTCTCCTAAACCGTACATCGGATTCATATGAACCACATATCAAAACGAAGCTCGTAACATGAACTATCTAATCATGGCAATGGCGAAAACCTAAATATGATTTCTCGGGTCCTGATGTTAAGAACAAAACAGTCTAAAGTAAATCGGACATTACGACGGCTATATTTACGCGATTACCCATTTTTATTCTACTCCAAAACAACCATAAACTAACCACAATTCAACCATACAACCAAACTCCATCCATAAATCACTACAACAGCCCCAACACCTCAAGTTTTCCAATTTATATTAATCTCAAACATGAACTAAAACTATTCTTAAGTTCATTAACTAATAACCAAGATTTACAACTCCAAAAACATCACAAAACCAACTAATCTCTACATATTCAATCACCATGCTTCTCATGAACTATCCTACTCATAATAAGCTCTTAATATTCAATAAAAACGCTAGGTTAAGAGATTATACCTTTCTTGGTGAGTAAGAGTGACTAAGGAGCTTGGAATCACCCTTGAAAGTCCTTACCAAAGCTTAATCTAACCAAAAACACAAGATCAAACAATTTAAATTTCATGAAAACACTATTCACTCTCTTCTTAAATGATTTATTGAAAATGATTGTGAAGGAATTTGGAGCTTAAACTCCTAGGATAGCCATAACTAATCATAAGGAACCTTGGATAATTACCTTGTAATTTAACAATGGTTGGATCTTGGATTTTGAAATTTTTCCCTTTGAGAAACAAGAAAAGCCGAGAGCTCTTGCTTGGAAATGGAAAGTCAAGTTTGTGTTTATGATTTGCTTGGCTTAGTTGATGTTGTTTTGTTAATTGGATTATTACCATGGTAAATTTTGTGTGGTTCACAATCAACCAACAACACACTTCTCTTTTGGTCAGGCTTAGGTCATCATGCTATGTCATCCACGTTTCTTGTTTATCGTAGTATTGAGATCAGATTCAAGGGTCATTATCAATCTCACATTATTTCTTACACAATTCTTTGGAACTGTGAAGAATCTGCATTTTCTGGATTGTGAACAGATGTAGGCAATCCTCTTGCTTGGAAAAAGATAGGCTTCTAGAAAAGCAGCTATCTGAGCATTCTTGAGTTCCTTTAGCAGTTGGGTGCCCTATGGAATTACAGTATGTACTTTATCAATCATAGAGCTGTAAACGAACCGAACTCGGATGAAATCGGATGAACTTTTAACGAACTCGGACAAAATCTTAACGAACCGAACACTGTTCGATAAGCTTATCGGAAAAAATTTCTTGTTCGAACTCGAGTTCGGTAATTTTCGAACCGAACACGAATTGTTCGCGAACATACCGAACTGAACCGAACACGAATGAACACGAACTGTTCGCGAACATCATTTGTATTTTTTTAAAAAAATATAATTTTAAATATAATTTTAGGTAAAAAATTGTATCAAACTATTAATTATTTATTTTTTCACAAATAAAATATTTATTTGAAATAACTATAAAATATAATTAATATATATTATTAATAATACATATATTATATATATATATATATAATATTATAAATATATTATTATTTTCGAACCGAACTTGAGCTTAACGAACGAACCGAACTCGAGCCGAACACGAACCGAACTCGAGTCGAACACCTTAAAAGTCCAGTTCGGTTCGTTAAGATTATTAGATAAAAAATGTTGTTCGAACTCGAGTTCGATAAACATATCAGACGAGCTTATCGAACTCGAACTCGAACGAACCGAACGAGCTTAAAGAACAGCTCGGTTCGTTTACAGCCCTAATCAATCATTAAATCCAGCACATATGCTCTTAATTTTTGAAGATTGGAGAGAGACACCTGTACACATCTGTCCAGGCCACAATCATTCACATTTACAATAATCCTTTTCTCCAGAAAATTATTAACTTTGACAATCACTACTCTGATAAAGTTGATGTTGTTAGCCAATGCTCTTTTATAGGTTACATATTTGTTGTGAACAGACACTCTTAAGACTTACAAAAGTTCATTAAATTCTTGATCTTGACAAGGTCCTTCTACAGCTTTTAGAAGTCTGTCTTTCCCAACATCTTTAGATAATTGAGCTTTTAAGGAGCTTTGACCAGTAGTCTCCTTTGATTTACAAGCATCCTTGGATTGTTAAATCCTAGCTTCTATCTCCCCCTTAGTCTTATTGACAAGCATGAGTAGGGGAGATGGTAATTCTAGCCTCACAGCCTCAGGAAGTGCAGGCAATGGAATGTTGAGTTTTCCCATGATGGCTCCCAAAGCCATAAAATTCTGCATTGTAAGTGCTTGTGAGAGTCCACCAAGGTCTGGATATCAGCCTGTTGACTTGCTACCATTGCTATAAGTTGGGAGACTTTAGATGTTAAAGACTCATTTGCTGACTAAATAGTTGAAACTTGACTTTGAAGAGCTTGAATATGTAAGTTTGTTGATTTAGAGATGGGTTGTTGAGAACTTGAAGGAAGAGAGGTGCCAAGGGTGTCTTGTACATCCTGTTTGATATCCTCCATCAAAAGAGCAGATAGATCATACCTACTTTGATGAAGTTGGTCTAGATTTAGCCTTATGTCATTAGAGTTAACAATGTGTTGTTGAACCACTTCATGCAAAGCTATAAAAGATTGTATGAGATTTTTGACATCTTTTTCCATAGAAGTCAGATCAAATCTTGCCATTTGGTCAGCAAAATGTTGAAATTTTGAGTGATCTTGACTTAAGAAGGAATAATCTCATCCATCTTCTCTCTCACCAGCTTTTTGATCTTGTCTTGATGACCAGTCAATGTTAATTCTAGAGCTTTACGAAATAGGTGAAAAGCTTTGAGTTGGGCCTTGTAAACTTCATTGACTGCATCATAGACCTCTTGTAGAGTCAGGACCTTGGCATTACTCCCCAATATAGTGACATATTCATCTCTAAACCTTGCCAAGACCTGATCCATCTCCAGAGTGAAGTCTTTTGATAACCAAGCATCCACATTCCTATCTTGCACAGCTTCATTGTCTATTTTCTGTTTCTGTTTCTCAACTTCTTCATTTTAGGTGAGCAAAATTGCTTGATAATCTTGATTGCTCATGTTTAAAGTGAGAAGATTCTGTAAGATGTTGGCAAGACCAGATATTTGATCAACAAGAAGATCATCCACAGTGCTTGGTTGATATTGAGCATTCTGCAACCAATTTTAGATAGGGTGAAATGTTTGTCGTGAAGAATTGGAAGTTAATGAAATTGTGTCAGAAGAACTACCTGTGACAGATGTCACAGTTTGACTCATAGGATGAGCGGTGGTTATGATAGTTTGTTATACCACACTTGTGGTGGGAACCTCCATTTGAATTGGAGGGGAGTTAGCTAGGTTACTGTCATGCACTCTAGCCTCAAACCCTTGTGTTTTTTTTCAAAACAGTGTCACTTGAAAGTGATGTACTTGCCTCCTCCATAGCAAGATCATTGGTAATTGAACTCCAAGCTTCAACTGTGAGAGCAATTTCAGCTAGGGTTGAGAGGGGAGTTGTTCCCACAAGAGGAACCTCCAATTGAATTGGAGAGGATTTAGATAAGTCCCCCTCAGGAGTACTACCCTCAAACCTAGAAACCTGTGAAGGTTGATTTGCACATGAAGGTGCATTTGTATCTATCACAGGGTCTTCAGTGAAAAATGATGAAACCCCTGTGTTTGTGTTTGTGTCATCAAGGTCTACCCCGATATGTAGCCTCTCACCAACTAAATGTGGTTCCTTGGTGGTGAACACAGATTCTTGAACCATGTCACTTGATGTTGGCAACCCTTGAGAACCTGATTCAAGAGTTTCATTGTAAGAAGAAAAAATTTTAGAAATAAGATTTTGAATGTCAGAATTGAGTTTTGGCAACTCCTCTGAATTAATGAGGGAGCTTCAAGAGATGTACTCTCCTTGTCTGTGCCATCCTTATTTCTCCTTCCATACACTTGAATTTGTTCAAGTGTTTGTGCAGACTCTGTACATGGTGCACTAGGGAGAGTGCTCTTTTTAATAGAGACACCCTGTTGAGAGGATGCCCCTTGAGTCTATTTTTGTCCCTATTTTTCAACTACACCCTTTTGAGAGGATGCAGAGGTGGTTTGAGTGGTCAACTCAATTTGTTTAGTCTTCTTTGTCTTTTAACCAAGGGTGACTCAGTTACTGTTTGTTCCTCACCACTCTCATTGATAATTGACAGGGTTTCCTGCTTCCTCTTCTTTTTACTCACTCCACCCTTTTGAGAGGATGAAGTGGTGGGTTTCATAGCTTCTAATGGTACAGAAGAAAGGGTCTCAGCATTGGAAGGTCCCTGTTGGTGTTTCTATGTTTGTTCTTCCACATGTCAGGGACCATTATTGCACTAGATATTGATGTAATTTGAGACCTCATATCAGGCATTGGGTAAGGGTAGGTCTGGAATCTCTCCACCACAAAAGGAGTGATTCTAAGACCTACAGGTACCATGTTCTTTGTAGTAAGTGATCCAAATAAAATTTTGGACACTTGCTTAGACTTGCCTATTAATGAACTATTAATACCATTAAGTAAATGAATATCCTTAACCTTATGATTTAAAGTGGACATTATAAATCTAAGAAAGAATATTTCCTTACCTCTTATAGCTAGTGGCATTGTGAGCCTGGTGCTCAGTTCTTCAAGGATTAGCAAGCCCGCATTTAGATATCTGTTGTAGACTATAGAGTGCACCAGCTTCTGGACAACCTTGATATGTTGTCATAGCCTGTCTTTCCGCAGGTGAAGGCCCTTATAATTGAGTCAAATAAGAAAGACCACGCTCTTCTTAGATATTTCTTGTTGAGACTGGCTAGATTGATCTTCTCACTGTAATTAACAAAATCCATGAACTCGTACAGTTCCTGTTGAGTAGGAACCTCCACCATGTTCTCAGTTGGAATGCCCAAAGCTGCATTTACATCTTGCTCATTGAACTCCACCTGTTGGCCTCCAATAGAGCAATTCACCACTATAGATACAGAATTGTCATGCATAACTTTCCTCACCATAGCTGTTGTACAGAACTCATGCAGAACATCCAAGTAAAGGATTGGGTTAGTAGTTAAAGCTCCTTCAAGATAAGACTCAGATAAAAACTTAACCAACCCCTTGAAAATATCAGGAGCTTGGTTAGCATCTTTGAAAGCAAGGTAGTTAGTGCCATTCTTGGGAATTTCAGCTCTAATGTTGTTTAGTTCCATTGTAGTTGAGTAAGAGTGAATGGGTAAAAAAAATTAGAGAGAAAGAGCTTGAAACGAGAGAGCAATCGGTTTGGATTTGAAAGATTAGGTCACTTAAAGTACTCGAAGGCATAAAGAGTTGTATGTCGAGATGTCTAGGTATTTATAGTAAAAGGTAAATGACTAATCGAGAACTCAAAATAAACGTTTGGAATTTGCTTATCGAGAATTTATATTGAGAAAATAGATACATATCGATATGTCATTTTCCTGACTCTTATTGAGAACTAGAAAATGACTTATCGAGATGTCAAATAAATACCCAGTTTGTCCTAAATGGACTGAATTGTTTCCAATTTATTATTTGAGTAAACCAAAATAAAATCAGAATGATTTTGTCAAAAGTATTTTACCAAAATAATTTATTAAATTAAATTATCTCAGTTCTGAATTTATTGATAAATCTAAAATTATACTTGTAGAGAACTCTGTGAGTTAACACTTGTAGAGAACTCTACAATGAATTATCAAAAAGTCATAATAAAGCTTGTCGAGAAGTCCTTCGAGAAGTCAGAAAAATGACTTATCGAGAACTCATTCGAGAAGTCTTAAAATGGCTTGTCGAGAAGTCAATTATATTTATCTAGATATCGGTTCTCTAAATACTTTTATTCTTTTTTATTCTGCCTTGTGCTAATTTTACATATTGAAAATGCAAATAACATTTAGACAGTTTTCTTAGAATTAAAAAATTCCAAGCTACATTTTAATTTTTAAAAATAAATATACATACATTTCTAAAATATTTATAATCATATTTCAGTTAATTTCCCAACTAAATCAATTTAATTTTGATTCATTTAGAAATTAATTTGTTGCAAAACATTTAGCTGAGTTCTTGCCTTTAGGATGAAGAATTTAACATTCCAATTTCACCAACAAGCCTGGTGAAAGTTGCTTCATCCAAAGGTTTAGTAAAAATGTCAGCTAACTTCTTTTCTGTTAGAACAAAAATAAGCTCAATGGTACCATTTGCAGCATGTTCTATAATAAAATGGTACATTACATCAATGTGCTTTTTCCTAGAGTGATTAACTGGATTAGCCACAATGGATATAGCACTTGTGTTATCAAACATGATAGGAATTTTGTTCAACACTAGACCATAATCCAATAGTTGATATCTAATCCAAAGCACTTGAGCACGACAACTTCCTGCAGCTATGTATTCAGCCTCTGTTATAGAAATTGACACAGATTGTTGTTTTTTGCTATACCAGGAGACAAGTCTTTGTCCTAGAAATTTACAGCTTCCACTTGTACTCTTTCTGTCAACCCTTCATCCAGTAAAATTTGCATCTGTGTATCCAACAGCTTCAAAACTTGTTCCCTTAGGATACCATAATCCCAAGTTTGGAGTCCCCTTTAGATATCTGAAAATTCTCTTCAAAACCATCAAATGTGATTCTTTTGAATTGGCTTGAAATCTTGCACACAGACATGTTGCAAACATGATGTCTGGTCTACTTGCAGTTAAGTACAGCAAAGATCCAACCATTCCTTTATAGCTTGAAAGATCTATATTTTTGCCCTTTTTATCTTCATCCAACTTTGTAGCTGTAGACATAGGTGTAGATGCAGGTGAACAATCAACCATACCAAACTTCTTCAATAAATCCTTGACAGACTTATTTTGGCTGATGAAGATTCCATCACTTTTTTGACTGAATTGAAGTCCAAGAAAGTAACTCAATTCCCCCATCATACTTATTTCATATTCACTCTGCATAAGCTTAGAGAATATTTGGCAGAGCTTTTCATTAGTAGATCCAAAAATGATATCATCCATATAAATCTAAACCAGGATCATATCACTACCATGTAGCCTTGTAGAAGAGTGTCTTGTCTATTGTTTCTCTAGTGATTCCATGTTTCAGTAGAAATCCCGACAGTGTGTCATACCAGGCTCTAGGTGCTTGTTTTAGTCCATAGAGAGCCTTGAGCAACTTGTATACAAAATCTAGAAATTCTGGATCTTCGAAGCCAGGTGGATGTTGCACATAAACTTTTTCTTCCAACTCACCATTAAGGAAAGCACTCTTGACATCCATTTGATACACTTTAAAATTTGAGTGTGCAGTAAATACAAGAAAGATCTTTATTGCTTCAAGTCTTAAAACTAGAGTAAAAGTTTCATCATAGTCAATTACTTCCTCCTGTGAGTAGCCTTTTGTAACCAACCTTGCTTTATTTCTGGTGACAATTCCATTTTCATCCATCTTGTTCCTGTACACCCACTTTGTTCCAATTATACTTTTCTTCTTTGGTGCAGGAACCAATTCCAAAACTTTATTCCTTTCAAACTTATTTAGCTCCTATTGCATAACAGCTATCCATGTTAGGCCCTTAATCAAATGTAGAAGGGGGTGAATATAGTTAATACAATCAATTCGACAAAGCTTCAACAGAATCAACAATTTTTATATTGACAGATAAAAACTGATGACAAACGTACTCTCTCGAAAGGATGAACAATTATCCTTGAGAGCTGCTAGGTTATGTGAAAGATATAATAAAATCGCAATGCTTATAGCATAAACCTAATATGTGCTTTATATAGAGCACAGCTACACAATGTATAAGGAATCCTATTCTATCAATAACAAGAAAACCAATACAATGCTTCTAAGATAAATTCCTTCACCGCCTTGAGTTCCTATTTCCTTTTCCTTATCGAAGATCAACTGATGTGACAAATCCTGATTTCATCATCCGTTGACATCATCATCCGTTGATATCATTATCCGTTGATATCATCATTCATTGATATAAATTCTTATATGAACTTCTGATAGTTTCTTCTTAATATCATCAATTGCTCCGAACAATCTCCCCCAACTTGTTCATTATGGAAATATGGACAAGTTCCAATTGATGATGTCAAACCTATCTAAATTCAGGAATCAAGTATGCATATTCAATCTTGCTTCAGTGAATATCAGACTTTACTCTTCATTCTGAATAACAGCTTTTTTCTTAATTTGAGCAATGTCAGCGGTTAACTTCAGTTCATCAGTCCATTCAGCTCCATAAATCTGCTTTCTTTGGTGAGCTTGGATGATTTCTTATTCTTCACATTTTTCTTCAGTATCATAAGCCTAAACTACTGTATAGATTGGATCTATCAGGATTTGAGATTTGGTTTCCTTCAATACTGTTTTCTTCTTTGCAACAGCTTTGGCTTTAGACATTGAAATCTTTGACTTCTCTCTTATCTTCTCTTTTCATTTAAGCTTCTTGTCAGCATCTATAGTAACTTTTGATCTGAGATCTTCTACCTGACTGATTTTCCTTATAACTATACCTCTGGTTGGTCTATTAGAAGGATCATCTTCATAAAGTACTTGAGAAATTACAGTAATATCAGCATTTGTTGTCTTCATGGAATTCTTGAAGTCTTCCTCCATTTGCCTTAGTTGTTCAAGATCAACTCCAGGATTTTCTTTTGCAAATATTCTTTTACTCACCTCAGAGTCAAATAATTGAATCTTTATATCCTTGTAGAACATAGATGTCTTTCTTCCTTTAACTTTCATAGTTTGAAGATATTGACTTGCTTCAGCACCAGCTTCTATCTCCAGAATACCTTGGTCTTCATCAGCAGTTGTGACTTAAAAATATTATTGCATTATTGTAGTCATAGTCAAATCTTCTACTCTTCTTTCATTCCTCTTACTCTCTCTACCTTGTCTAGACTGAATCTAGTGATTTCTTTTGATGAACCATTAACTCCAACTAGCTCTTCACCTTTTCTCCTTTCACTATCCTTTTGTCCCCCCTTATTACCTCCATCAGGATTTTCATCATCAGTATCTATCAATGTCAGTTGTTTGCATTTAGATTTAACAATTTTCTCCCCCATTTTGACATCATCACCAAATAGTAGAGTAAGAATCAACTCCATTGAATTTTGTACTTCTGTAAGTTGATCAGACATTTGAGCTTATTTAGCTTCCAATCTAGCTTGACTAGCTTCAATTGCAATTTGTCTGACAACTATTGGTGTAACTTGTTTCTGAATTTCCTGATGAGTAGTCATCTTTGAAGCAATCAATGATTCTTTGATCTGATTGATATGAGATGTAGTTGCTTCTTGAGCTGTCTGTAGTTATCTGACAACTAAAGTTGATGCTTTCAGATGATTCATCATATCAGGATTCTTAATCTTCTGTTATGATGTTTCTAGATATGCAACAGCTTTTGTTCTGGAAATAGGATATGTATCATCTTTCCAATGAGCATTCCAGAGATTATGAAAATAATCCTTTATGTTCTTAACATCTAACTCTTTCATTTTCTGTTATCTCACATGCAAAGGCATATCTTCAAGGAAGAAAAGATCATCCTCAGGATCTATAATAGCAATAGAAATATTAGCTTCTTCACCATCATTAGATTCTTCAATAGCATCTGGATTTTGCACTAATTGCTGAACTTCGTCACCCGCTTCAGCATATAGAATAGAATTAGAAATTGGTGCAGTATGTGATCCAGTAGCTTCAGAAGCTTCCACACCTTCAGCAGTTAACTCCACATCTTCAAGTATTGTAGATAAATGAATTGGAGCTTCAATAGATACTTCCAGAACCTCAGTTCTTATAACATGCTGTGGTGATTCTGAAATGGATGAAACTTTATAAATGGACTGTTGTGCTACTACATCTTCAGCAACAACAGGGATTATCCGAAATGATGGAAAAGTAAAGTAAATGGACTATTTTTCAACAAAAATAGGGATTTTTTCATGTGATGGAATAGTAGAATGTATGGACTGCAAGAAAGTATCAGTAATTAGACTTGCAGGGAGATTAACAGCACTTGGTACATCGGAGTTTACTTGAGGTTCAACAAACTGTTGTTCAGCATCTGTTTCCTTAGTACTCTGAGCACCTGCAATCATATAAAAAATAAAACTTAATCTCTCTATTCTTTTAAAGTAGTCTCATTACTCCTCACACCACACATCTCATGACTTTTAATAGCCAGAGCTTCCTCACAAGGATTACTAAATCCTATCTCTCATAAACCTCTCCTTTTGCCAGGAAGGATCCTGCCTCTCTTTAATTCTGTTTTTCTCTCAATATTTTCACACATCTCAAAGAAAAAGCTCAAAAAGATTGTCCTACATAAATAAAAAGTGGCTAAAGAAGGGTGATCTGTGGCCATATAACTAGAGGTAGTCCTTAAATAAGGTCTAGAAATAATCATACCAACAGGATTTATATCATGAAAAATAAATGCTGAAAAGACTGAATTAGTATTTAGAATAAATGATGATAAAGTAATAACAGTATTTATACCTTGTGAATCTGAAGTCACAATTAAACTAACAGTTGACACTGTGGTTTTGATAGTTGTTGTTCATCAATAATGAGAACCTTTATTTGAGTTGGAGAGGATTTGATCAGGTTATTGTCATGTACCATGATCTCAAACCTTGTTCTTCTTGCAAATAACTAACACTTGAATGTGTTTGTTGAAAGCTATCATAGAGTCTTCAGTAAAAACTGATGAAACTTTTGTGTCTCTGTTAGTATCTTTAAGATCTACCTCAACAAGTAGTCTCTAACCAACTAAATGATGTTTCTGAGTAATGAGCATAATTCAAGAATTATGTCACTTGATTTTTGGCAACATTTGAGAAATGGATTCAAGTGTTTTAGTTGTGAGAAGAAATTTAAGATATACGACGTGTAATTTTACGAAATGAGTGTGAATAACTTTCTTGATGAGAAAAAAAGTTTCAAATTATTTAGATAGAGTGCAACACTCAAAGATTATAATTCTTGTGAACTCGGAATTAAATCTTGCATAAATTTCTTCTGATACATCAGTTACTTCTTGTAATGTGCTCAATCTGTACTGTAGTGAACATATGAACTCAAACAGGGATTAGTTTCTTCACATGCACTATTAAAAACATCTAAAATTAAGCATGCAATGCTGATTTGAATATGACAATTAAAAGCATTCAAGCACAAACAAGACAGTAAAAAAATAGTCATTCATTCACGTAGAGAGTCAAAGAAGATAAAATTATTTTCATTAATTCAAAAGCAAAGTACAAGATTCTATAGAATTTTAAGCATAAAACCCTAAAACAATCTAACTACTCGGACTTCTTCTTCTTTGTTGCTTCCAGCTTCTTCATCGACCTACGATGGAAGATGTGTGACATAGAACCTGCAAGAGAAATTATATGCTCTTGCAATGCCAACCATTCGAGGCGACGTTGTTCAGCCTCGAGGCGTCATTTATAAGCCTCCTCATCTCTTCTCATCTCTTCGAAGTGAACGTCCATTCTAAAAAGATGAAGTGATTGAGTGTCATCCGAGTTAAGTCGGTCACAAATCGACTGTGAGAGTTCAGATGAGAAATAATCTTGACCATTAAAGATTACTTTGAGACGAATGGGATCGAAATACAGCCATCCATATTCAGGAATGGAAATTGGTCGATAAACTCCATGGGTAAGAGAGCAAATAGTAGCCATAGATTCTGAATGAAGAATTTGAGTATACTTGAGGTTTGTGAATGAAAAGGCAGTGAGAAGTTTTGAGAGTGGAGGGTTTGAATTTATACCAGAGAAGATATAAACTAAAAAGACTCTTTGATTAACCATGTAATAATTAAATATAATACGTATACACGATTAAGCGTATCTAGGTAAACAAAAAGTAATCTCTCTCTTCATATTTATATTCCCTATGTAAGTACTCAAGTATTATTAGATACTTACATCAGTAGCGAACCCATTTTAGCAATTAAAAGATATTCCACTAACTCACTGTTTAATTAAACATACTGAATAACCAATTATTTCGAAGAAATTCAAAATAATCAATGAAGTATAACATTCAATCATGGTTTGACCATTATCAGTATTTTAATTACGACTATCAAGATTTATCATTTAAAACTGGTTTGACCAATATCAGGATTTAATAACTACTGACAGAAACTATTAGTCAAAGCAAGTTCAACTAATAATAGAGCATATACACATAATCAGTAGTTCAACATGCAGTTTTCACATAAGATCATAGAAGATAATTGCATGTTATTATGGTATCAACATTTAGCATAATAATCAGTATCTAACAAATACTGACACATAATAAGATACCATGTTTCAATGATATCAGCAATCTTAATTATCAGAGTTTGAGAATTATCCTGATATCATTCCCAATTCATTCACCAATGTAACGTCTGGGAAATATTATGTAATTATTTTATCAATAAATGATTAATATAAAATTATTGCGTGAATTTTTGGTGAATTATTTGATGATTGATATTAATATTTGGATGTTTATTTCTGATAAAACTTTAGATATTTTAATCTTTAATTATCCAGAATAAAATATAGATTGCTTTGGTATTTTTTGGTAATTTTTGGAGTGTTATGTGATTTTATAAGGATTTATAGAATCAATAATGATTATTTTTACGCGATTATAAAATTACTTTTTAGAATCAGAAATCGTCCCACTTCAACCATTTTTCCGTTTTTACAACCCGAAACCTTCCGAAAACTCCTTCCTAACTTAATCTGATAATTCTGAACACTTTTCATGTTTTGACTTTTTCGATCCGGGGTACGGTTTGACCTGTTCGAGTCCCAGCGTGAAATTTTCGATACCCAAATCATTTTATAGATCGATAAAATCGATATTTTCAAAAGATGAGATTTTGTCACGTTATTTTCGTATCAAGTATTTTATAGGAAGCTCTGTTTTGATGATTATCCAAGTATGGTATTAAAATCGCATCGTTATATAGTTACTTAGCGGCTAAGTAACCTATTTTTGGAACCAATATGTAAATGTAATTATTGAATTATTAAATAAACACAATATTTGACGGGTCTTGCAGCCGCGTGTTGCTTTATTATTAATTACGTGTAATTTGTTCGGTACGGAAATTACTTGTATAATTAATTATTGAATTGTATGAATTTATTTTTCTTTTAAAATGATTTTCTTGAATATCTATTCTAAAAAAATATGTTAAAATTATTTTTAAAATTATTTTTGTTACTTTATAATTTTATTTATTATATTTGGGAATTTATAAAAATTAGAAATCAATATTTTATTGATTAATTATTTTTAATTGATTTTCTGATTCCATTTACTTGTAAAATCAATATTTAATTCCAGAATGCTTCAAAAATCATGAAAATTTTATTTTATTGACTCTTGAATATTCTAAGAATTTTAAAATTATTTTGGGAATTGTTCTGATCAAATTGACGTGCGCGTTGATTCATTTAATTGTTAAAATACGGATACGAGTTGCATTTCAAAAATGGGTTAGAAATTATAAACAATTTATATATTACTAATTTTATGTGCGTAGGAATTTTTAAGACTATATCCGTGAGTTTCCGAATTATATTTTTCCGCTAAATTCTCGTTAAATTTTAAATTGGCGGTGTCCGAGGTAAGAATTGTCCCGATAAAAAATAAAAATAAAAAATATAGCAAATTGAAAAGGGGGCAGGGGTCAATCGGGTTTAACCCGTTTCTTCTTCTCTCCAGTTCTTATTCCTCCTCCAAATCCCTCAATTGATTTCTCTCTCAATCCCTTTTTCCATCTTCTCCCTTTTCCGATGTTTTTTTCCTTCTTTTTCCCTGTTTTTGCTGCCGCCACCGTGGCCTTGTTTTCTTTCTTACCCTTCGGCCTATTTCCGGTAACGTTGCTGCGCCTTTGTTCCTTTTCCCTTGCTGCTTCTTCCTTGTTTTTCCGTCCTGTATATATGTATATGTGTGTATATGCGTGTGTTGTGCTTTGTGTGTATTGTGGTTTCCGTTTGTTGCTGTCTATGTTACCGCTTCATTTCCCTATTCTTTTTCCAACCAATTTTCCGTCCGTGTGTAGTATATTCCGGTTGCTGTTGTGCAAATATTAATTTTGGATTTTTATATTTCTGCAAGAAATTTTGATTAATATTCATGAAATAAAATTCATTTTCGTGTGGGAAATATTATTTTAATTGGTGGGGCGTCGGAAACCCGAATAAATCGGGTACCCGCGACTTTTACCGCCATCAGCGATGAGCCTGGCGAGCTGACAGTGGACGATTATGATTTTAATCTGAGTCCAAAATTATAAATAAATAAAATTAGTTATAAAATAAAGACCGAAAATAAAAATGAATAATAATAATGAATAAAGTGAATTCGTATCGGTGGATGGGATTGATAAATGGATTTATGAATTGCTTGATGTTGCGTTGTTGTTGTAATTGACGTCGAGTTGATTTCGACGGGTAGGTCGATAAACAAAGGAGACGCTGCCCGATTTTCGGGAAATTGATTCCGAAAATACGGGAGCGTAACCCGCAATTATCGGAGACGTCGAATAACCATATATAATTATATTATATGAACTTAATTACGGTTGAGACAAAATAATTTATAAATAATCGGTTACCTTGTTTTTTTTCAAAACGACGAGTATACGTATTTTCCGAATATAAATATCGAGCCGAGTTTTAAAGGTGCAAGCCATAATTGCTATGTATATTTCAATAATACCTATAAATACGAAACGGGATATGAAACCGTATGGGTAGAGGTGATAGCGATTTGATGTTAAGCTTAAGCGATTATCTGAATTAGGGTATCTTAACCCTGTAGGTCCTAGACGGAAAACACGAGTATCGAAATCGGACTAGGAATGATTTAGTGATTAGACGTCGAGATCAACAAAGTTCCAATCGAAGGACCTGAGTGTTGGGATCGTATCCAAAATGGGATAGTAGGTTGACGATAAAGCCGAACGTTCAAGTCGAACCAAAGTCAACTAGTAATAGCGGTTAAAGCTTATTGAGGCAAGTATTCCTGAACTTTCTTTTAAAATACTGCAAATATTTCTTCGTTCCTATTCTAAGTTCGGAATAGTTAATTGTTTTATATTTTGCTGCAATTACTCTTATTATGCATGTTCCTTTTATTCTTGTTCCTATATTATCGATTGCTCTCTTGAGCAAATACCCATTCTTTCGGGTTATTTGCGAAACCTGAATTGCGATGTTTTGAAATCAAAATAATTTGACATCAAAATACTCCACGGGCTGGATAGTGATGTGTGGGATTAAGTGTTCTTAATCCTAAGGACCGGAACATAACTGGATCCTTGAGATGGGCCGTAGAGCCTGGGTACCCGACTAGATCTATACAGGTAGGTATAGATCTGCACTGTATCCTGGCTGATCAGCAGGATATAGGTGCGAACTAGTGTCCAGTCTAATTTGTTGTTGATCGCCATTAAGGGCATTCTCTCTCGAAAGGTTTTATGATTCCAAAACCGGAAAAAAATCCTAATTCAGGAGATGAATCTGGGAATCGCTTGTCACGTTTGGATTTATAATCAAAGGCTGGTAACAACCAATGTTTATTCGCTCAACTCCCCCAAATAAATAGAATTGTTAAAATTGTTTAAAGCTTTTGTCCGGAAATTTTCCTTTGAAACTAATGTTTGAAACTTAAATTATATACTTGCTGGACATTTTTGGCTCACTCTTGCTTTGTAAATTCTTGTTTTTTTCAGAAGCAGATAAGGATAAAAGTGAATAGCTTTCGTTAGACAGCAGAAGTTAGAGAGATCTTCGCTGCGAGAGGACGAATATGTTAGAAAAACATGACAAGGACGTTAGCATAAAGGTATGTACACTCGTATTGTAGTTGTTGTGAATTGTAGAAGGTTAGATTCTTGTTTCATACCATAACCTGTAAACGATCCGGATTCAAGGGGTTAATTGAATATTCTTTTATTTTATGTAAAGATTGTTTAATGACACCAAATCTTGACCCCGAATTTGGGTTGTTACAAGTTGGCATCAGAGCTACAGGTTATTGGTCACTGAAATAAGAATAGGAGAGAGTAGGATAAGAGTAATAGGTCATATGATATAGGAAAGACCTAGGCATACTCATTTTAAGTTCGAGTTGAGTACGAATTAGGGTTAGCAGGGCCGATATGGAATTGGTAAACCAGGATTGTTGAGGGAAGTGTAAGGTAAATATCGCAACGTTATAGGTATATTGAGTTCTCAGATCCTACGATAATGAGGAATCGACGAATCGACGGAGACTATGTATGTTACCCTACTTTTTATGTGGTTTTGAAGAAAATGCGTTTGATTTGTGTGAGAACTTGTGTAAGGAAAGTTAGGTGCATATTAGTATGATTTAACTTAAAATTAGGTATTAGGACGAGTTCCACGCCAGAGGCAACCAGTTGATGGAAGCTGATGAAGAACCAACGTTGCACGTTTTGAAGGCACCACCGTTGCGAGAAGATTTTCATCACTTATCGGGAGCTGCGCAAGGAATGATATTTACCTTACTAGATATAGGTAAGACTAGCAAGAAGATGCGCCCCTATCTACAGACAGAACATCGAATCCCATGCGTAGTTGTAAGCATAATGTCAAGGACGATGACAAGAATGCCAAGGATAGTACCAGATGTCAGCGTGGCGGTAGAATTGCGAATAAAATGATATACAACGGTAAATAAAGTCTCGTCGACTAATAAGTGCGAGCAGAATCCAAGGAGAAGTAGAGAATATACCAAAGTGGAAAGACCCATATATGGGCATTCCTTTAATTAGATATCTCATTAGTGAATCATAAAAATAACAAGTAACTTATATAGTAATGACGACCAAATATTTGATTTCCAAAACTTTAAAAATGAGAATTCGAAAAAAAGATTTCCTTAATCAACTTCTAGAAAATCTTTGCATAAAATGAGTTTCACAATTTGGTTGTCGAATTACTACTTAAGTTCTTGTTATTATAAACAGAAAGTGATCTAAAAAGAAGAATGAATTTGAACTCAATATTGTTAATTTGGAGGACCAAGTAGACCCACTAGTAAGAAAAAGTTTAAAGTTTCCGTGAAAAACGAACATAAATTTTGTTTAATAATATTAATGATTAAATCAACATGTTAAAACATTATTTACCCAATTCATGAAACTATTAAAATTTAACAAAATTCGTGATTTGAATGGACAGAGGATGATTGAAGGAAATGAAAGAATCTTCCAGATGATTGGAGAAGAATCGTATTTCTATCGACGAAATTGAGGCGTTGCGTGATCGATGGTTATTTTACGTGGCATAAATAAAATCGAAAGCAGTGATTATAAATTTCATAAGGAAGCGATTATGATCAAATCATTAAAGCATTTAATATGGAAGCATTTCCAGATGACATTCCGAAGTTATAATGTGACCTAAACTGTGAATCTCTTATTCGAATGATTCTTGAAGGCATACATAAGTGAAGCGGGGATGGTGATCAACACTGGCATTCTTTCCTCTAATACAATAACACATGTTGTTCTTGATTCTTGAATACGTGTGAGCTTCTTTTATCGATAAATCATTTGAGGCGAAAATGAAAGAAAATTTATTGTATTCCTTCTGAATTTATTTCTCCTCTCAAAATTATTAATTCCTGATTGAGACAAACAGTGTTGTGGTGTGACGCTTTGTCAAAATAACGAAGAGTCGGGTGGGACGCCACCTAATCATGTGTTGTATGCCATATAGTGCAAAAGACTGGCCATCCTGAGTACCAATATGGTTGTCTCATTCTTCACTCATTTGTCTTCCTTCAATTTACTGACTTACAAATTCTCACAATCGTTTGTTGCATTGTTATTTCTTATTCAGTTTTCAATCAGAATCATATTTACAGATTCTCCTCTTGCGTAGAATATGTTCTCTGACGATTTCAAAAGGAATGGAATAGTGTGGCATGTGGAATCATATAATGAACATAGATGCGACTGTAAACCAATAAATGGTGAACATTTGTGAACAAGGAAGAATGGATACACTGACAACGCGGTCGTGGCAAAGACATCAAATCTGATAGTTGTTCGTGTTATGAGGATCTCATCAGTACGGTAGATTATGTTAACGCGATGCACTTCAAATCAGAAGATTTCGATGAGAAATGAATCGTTAGTGAACTGTAACAAACAAATTAATTACAAAATAAGGAAGTAAAGTTGTGTGCATCAGACAAAGCAAACGAGTATGGGACGCCAATCAAAGATCAAGGAAATTCTGAACAATAATTCAGACAGAAAATTAATATGTGAAGCATCCCTTCGTCACGGGAAGATATTTGTTGTGAAGATTCAAGATGGAAGGAATATTAATTGTAACCAAATTTCGAACGTGTTTTTCAAGAAACTGTGAGGTTCTCCAATTTGAGTAAATAAGTTATGGTGAATTTGATACCCATAACTGGACCAGTGATGAAAGTTTGATGCAGAACCATAAGTGGAGATGAAGCAATGGTGACTCGACTGTGAAACCTTTTAAGAAATAATGATATAACGATTAACTTTCCACCAGATTGCGACGATAATAATGAAGACCATGCGCGGTTATTAAAAGATAAACCGATTAATAATGGTCAGAAATAAATTAAAAGAATCACGAAATCAAATTTTTAAGGAAACAACGAGATAAATTTTAAGTTCATTAATAAGAATTCGTAATATTCTGAAAGAACTGAGAAATGTATGGTTATATTAATCATTGTTGGCTAAATACCCTAACCCAATTAAAAGATATAAGTTATGTTAATAGTACATCTGATGATCAGCGTGGTGTATTCTGATATGTTGAATTGATGAATTTGGTTGATGGAAGTTGACGGATATGATTATGGATGATTTGGTTGATTGATGGTGTCGGCTTGAGTCCGACTGGTAGCCGATGGTAGAGGGGAAATGCTGCCCAAATTTTCAGAAATTACCCATCTTTTAAGAATAAGGAAGTATATTTTCATTCTCATTGGTACTCCAAATGATTGCGATCTCGGTTCTTGGGAAAAGTTGTTATGACCAACCCGACTTTATATAATTGGTCTTTGATTCCAGTTAGCTAGTCAGTACTTGGTTTAAGTGATCAGTTAAAAGAGTTAATTGATCAACTTTACCAACTAATGGTTAGTTAAATCGAGATCAATTCCAATTAGATTAAGTCAAAATCTGACATGAATTTCAGTTCCGAAATCAAAGCAATTAGCGATTTGGAGGAAATAATGGTATTAGTAGAAATCAGAAATTTAATGAAATCAACGTAATGTTACCGCAAGCGTGTGCAAGGTTTTATCTAGATGAATAGACCTTTGCCATATACAAGAGGATCGTTTTCAAGAATTGAAGGTGTAAGACAAAACAAAGAGATTTTTATCATTTGTAATGACATTCCAGGAAGGACTTAAATGTATACTCATGTCGAATGGAGATTGAATGGAAGTTGCTGTAAAAAAATGGAAAGCTCGCAAATCCAAGTATCTGATATAAGACGGAGACTGATTAAGTCCGAAGGTGAACTCGGAAAAAAGGGATGTTGATTAATTGGGGAAAGCCAAATCTACGATCAATGATAACTTAAGCGAGCCTAAGAAAATAGCTACCGATGAATTTTGATAATTCTGTTAGGAAGAATTTAAATATTATAAATAAAAGCCTTCATTCCAGTGCTAACTCCAGAAATGACCTATTTAATAATGAAGAGAGTAGTATTATCAAAAAAAAATCCTTATGTTTAAAAGAGATAATGAATAATGAGAATGGAAAACTAATTAAGAAAAGAAGTAGAATCAAAAGAATGATAAAGAAATTTTATAAAATAATCTAGGATATATGCAAGTTGTGAACGTTAGTTGTATCAGAACTGATAGGAGAATGAAGTGAAATGCCGATAATTGGAGATAGGAATTTGTTCCAAGAATGCGTGAAAACAAGAAAGATTAAACGAAGATATTGATGGCGAACTGTTAGAGAAGAACGTTACAATGAATCTCATATCAGAATTATCCATAATTAAAATGAAGCCCTGAAGGTTTTAACGGATGATTTACCAAGGTTACCTCGAAACATACGGTGAAATTTCTCATTGGTTACTGCACAGAGTCAAGCTGATGTCAAAAGCCCAGTATCGTATGGTCCAGTAGAGATGAAGTAATGAGTGAAGGAAACTTCAGGAATATAGAATGAAGGAATAATGAGATAAAAAGTGTTTCGCGTTATGCACAAATGTGGTTATAAAAAAGAAAAATGGAGGATTAAATGGAACATAGTGTATAAGGAGTATTTGGATAGTGTAATTGCATTTATTGATAACATCCTCGCCCATTCAAGGACTAAGAAAGACCAAGTTGAATGCCTGAAGATATGCCTACAAAGGGTTGGAAAGTAGCAACTGCATTCTCAACTCAAAGGTATGAATTCTGGTTATAATTGATTATGAGCTACGGTTGTTTGGTTAACTACCAAACAGGAAAGGTCCATTTAAGGATAGATGTCTTGAGTAGAAAAGAAAGAGTGACTATCATTAGGATTGCTGGGGAATGAGTAAAGGAATTTGGAAAGTTAGAAATTGAAGATCAGGTTTTAACTCAGTTTTTGGTTTATACTTACTTTGTTGTTAGATATCAAAGGTGGTATTAATATAGATGATTGATGTTGACTTCAATATGGAATGTTGTGAGCATCAAAGTTCATATTGATATCTAATTTGATATGACAACAAAATGATTATTAGTACCACGAGTTCGGTTTTGAATAAATTTAAGATTCAACCCATTCCAAATTAATACATTTTCTTTCAAATAGTAAAAGATTCTCACTCGATAAATATACTTGATAGTGATTGAAAAGAAATTGAGGTATACTATAAAGTGGTGAGTTAAATGTAATTGTCGAGATTTTCCTTTAATTTCTAATTTTTGAAAATAGATTTAGAACGTTTCGAAGCATAAAACGCCATGAGCTCTGTATATCGGGCGCAGATGGATGAAAAGTATAGGAGACCGATTAAAGATTCTCGAATACAATTGAAAATGATCGTAGGTCAGGCTAATCGAATAGAAAGAGGCCTGAAAACCAAAGTAGAACAGTCAGTGAAAATAGAAAGTTCTTGAACACAAATTATTAGAATTAGAGATAAAAGCAGATTAGTATAAATTAAGTTAATCCTTTGAGACAATGAGATAGATAGAATGATTGTAAATGCGTTGGTCTTGTTGTCACAGGTATAACGAGTTCGTAAGACGTTTATATGTATATAACCGAAAAAAGTAATTTAGCTCCATATGTATAAAATGGAGGTTTGAATCAAGTTGCATGGCAACAAATTGAAGTGATATCGATAGGAAACCGTTGAGTAATGGTTAAACTGACGAGTTCTGAGAAATTTTTAAGTAAGATACTCGAAAAATATCATAGTATGTTCCTTAACATGATTCTGAGGACAAAATCCTTTTAAGGGGGGAAGGATGTAATGTCTGGGAAATATTATGTAATTATTTTATCAATAAATAATTAATATGTGATTATTGTGTGAATTTTTGATGAATTATTTGATGATTGATATTAATATTTGGATGTTTATTTCTGATAAAAATTTAGATATTTTAATCTTTAATTATCCAGAATAAATATAGATTGCTTTGGTATTTTCTGGTAATTTTTGGAGTGTTATGTGATTTTATAAGGATTTATAGAATCAATAATGATTATTTTTATGTGATTATAAAATTACTTTTTAGAATCAGAAATCGTCCCACTTCAACTGTTTTTGGGTTTTTATAACCCGAAACTCTTCCGAAAACTCCTTTCTAACCTAATCTGATAATTCTAAACACTTTTCATGTTTTGACTTTTTCGATCCGGGGTACGGTTTGACCTGTACGAGTCCCAGATTGAAATTTTCGAGACCCAAATCATTTTATAGATCGATAAAATCCATATTTTCAAAAGATGAGATATTATCACCTTATTTTCGTATAAAGTATTTTATAGCAAGCTCTGTTTTGATGATTATCCAAGTCTGGCATAAAATTGCATCGTTATATAGTCACTTAGCGGCTAATTAACCTGTTTTCGGAACCGATATGTAAATGTAATTATTGAATTATTAAATAAACACAATATTTGTTACTTTATAATTTTTAAAATATTTTCTTGAATATCTATTCTATAAAAAGTTGTTAATATTATTTTTAAAATTATTTTTGTTACTTTATAATTTTATTTATTATTTTTGGGAATTTTTAGAAATTAGAAATCAATATTTTATTGATTAATTATCTTTAAATGATTTTTAAATTCCATTTACTTGTAAAATCAATATTTAATTCCAGAATGCTTCAAAAATCATGAAAATTTTATTTTATTAACTCTTGAATATTCTAAGAATTTTAAAATTATTTTGGGAATTGTTATGATCAAATTGACGTGCGCGTTGATTCTTTTAATTGTTAAAATACGGATACGAGTTGCATTTCGAAAATGGGTTAGAAATTATAAACAATTTATATATTATTAATTTTATGTGCGTAGGGATTTTTAAGACTATATCCGTGAGTTTCTGAATTATATTTTTTCGCTAAATTCTCGTTAAATTTTATATTGGCGGTGTCCAAGGTAAGAATTGTCCCGATAAAAAGTAAAAATAAAAATATAGTAAATTGAAAAGGGGGGGCAGGGGTCAATCGGGTTTAACCCGTTTCTTCTTCTCTCCAGTTCTTATTCCTCCTCCAAATCCCTCAATTGATTTCTCTCTCAATCCCTCTTTCCCTCTTCTCCCTTTTCCGATATTTTTTTCCTTATTCTTCCCTGTTTTTGCTGCCGCCACCGCGGCTTTGTTTTCTTTCTTTCCTTCCGGCCTATTTCCGGTAACATTTCTGCGCCTCTATTCCTTTTCCCTTGCTGCTTCTTCCTTGTTTTTCCTGCTTGTATATGTATGTATATGCGTGTATATGCGTGTGTAGTGCTTTGTATGTATTATGGTTTCTGTTGGTTGCTGCCTGTGTTACCACTTAATTTCCCTGTTCTTTTTGCGGCCTTTTTTCCGTCTTTGTGTAGTATATACCGGTTGTTGTTGTGCGAATATTAATTTGGGATTTTTATATTTCTGCAGGAAATTTTGATTAATATTCATGAAATAAAATTCATTTTCGTGTGGGAAATATTATTTTAATCGGTGGGGTTCGCTTCGGAAACCCGAATAAATCGGGTACCCGCGAATTTTACCGCCGTCGGCGATGAGCCTCGGTGAGCCGACGGTGGACGATGATGATTTTAATCTAAGTCCTAAATTACAAATAAATAAAATTAGTTATAAAATAAAGTCCGAAAATAAAAATGAATAATAATAATGAATAAAGTGAATTCGTATCGGTGGATGGGATTGATAAATGGATTTATGAATTGCTTGATGTTGCGTTGTTGTTGTGATTGACGTCGAGTTGATTTCGACGGGTAGGTCGATAAACAAAGGAGATGCTGCCCGATTTTCGGGAAATTGATTCCGAAAATACGGGAGCGTAACCCACAATTATCGGAGACGTCGAATAATCATATATAATTATATTATATGAACTTAATTACGATTGAGACAAAATAATTTATAAATAATCGGTTACCCTATTTTTTTTTCAAAACGATGAGTATACGTATTTTCCAAAAATAAATACCGAACCGAGTTTTAAAGGTGCAAGCCATAATTGGTATGTGTATTTCAATAATACCTATAAATATGAGACGGGATATGAAATCGTATGGGTAGAGGTGATAGCGATTTGATGTTAAGCTTAAGCGATAATCTGAATTAGGGTATCTTAACCCTGTAGGTCCTAGACCGAAAACCCGAGTATAGAAATCGGACTAGGAATGATTTAGTGATTAGACGTCGAGATCAACGAAGTTCCAATCGAAGGACCTGAGTGTTGGGATCATATCCAAAATGGGATAGTAGTTTGACGATAAAGCCGAACGTTCAAGTCGAACCAAAGTCAACTAATAATTGCGGTTAAAGCTTATTGAGGCAAGTATTCCTGAACTTTCTTTTAAAATACTGCAAATATTTTTTTGTTCCTATTCTAAGTTCAGAATAGTTAACTGTTTTATATTTCGCTGCAATTACACTTATTATGCATGTTTCTTTTAATCTTGTTCCTATATTATCGATTGCTCTCTTGAGCAAATCCCAATTCTTTTGGGTTATTTGCGAACCCTGAATTGGGATGTTTTGAAATCAAAATGGTTTGACATCAAAATAATCCACGGGCTGGATAGTGATGTGTAGCATTAAGTGTTCTTAATCTAAGGACCGGAACATAACCGGATCCTTGAGATGGGCCGTAGAGCCTGGGTACCCGACTGGATCTATACAGGTAGGTATAGATCTACACTGTATCCTGGCTGATCAGCATGATATAGGTGCGAACTAGTGTCCAGTCTAATTTGTTGTTGATCGCCATTAACGACATTCTCTCTCAAAAGGTTTTATGATTCCAAAACCGGACAAAAACCCTGATTCAGGAGATGATTTTGGGAATCGCTTGTCACGTTTGGATTTATAATCAGAGGTTGGTAACAACCAATGTTTATTCGCTCAACTCCTCCAAATAAATAGAATTGTTAAAATTGTTTAAAGCTTTTGTCCGGAAATTTTCCTTTGAAACTAATGTGTGAAACTCAAATTATATACTTGCTGGGCATTTTTGGCTCACTCTTGCTTTGTAAATTCTTGTTTCTTTTAGAAGCAGATAAGGATAAAAGTGAATAGCTTTCGTTATACAGCAGAAGTTAGAGAGATCTTCGCTGCGAGATGACGAAGATGTTAGAAAAACATGACAAGGATGTTAGCATAAAGGTATTTACACTCATATTGTAGTTGTTGTGAATTGTAGAAGGTTAGATTCTTGTTTCATACCATAACCTGTAAACGATCCGGATTCAAAGGGTTAATTGAATATTCTTTTATTTTATGTAAAGATTGTTTAGTGACACAAAATCTTGACCCCGGATTTGGGTTGTTACAACCAATCTTGTGAAAGTAGCTTCATAGGGAGGCTTGGTGAATATATCTGCTACTTGTTGATCTGTTGGAACAAAGAATAATTCCACTGTACCTGCTTCCACATGTTCCCTAATGAAATGGTACCTAATGCTGATGTGTTTAGTCATTAAATGTTGCACTAGATTTCCTATCATTGCATTAGCACTTTGATAATCACAATATCTATGAATAAAAGAATAATTTAACCCATAATCCAGTAATTGACTGTTCTTCATCCATAGAATCTGTGCACAACAGATTTCTGCAAAAATGTATTATATTTTTGCAGTTGATATGGAAATTGACTTTTGCTTCTTGCTATACCAAGAAACCAATATGCCACCAAGGAGTTGGTAGTTTCCAGAAGTGCGTTTCCTGTCTATTTTGTATCCTTCAAAATCAGCATCTGAATATCCAATTAGCTTAAAATATGAATCTCTTGGATACCATAATCCCATATTCATGGTGCCTTTGAGATACTTAAAAATTATTTTCACGGCTAATAGATGAGGTTCTCTAGGATCTGCTTGGAACCTTGCACAAAGACAGCTGGCATACATGATATCAGGTCTCATAGCAGTCAGATATAGGAGTGAGTCAATCATACCTCTGTAGTTAGTTATATCTACTGAAGAACCAGTATTTAAATCTAACTTGGTTGCAGTGGCCATAGGAGTTGATGCAGTTGAGCAGTCTTGCATTCCAAATCTTTTTAGTAGATTCTTGATGTATTTGGATTGATTTATGAAGATTCCTTCATCAGTTTGTTTAACTTGTAACCCCATAAAATAATTCAATTCTCTCATCATACTCATTTGATACCTGGACTGTATTAGCTTTGCAAATCTCTCACAGAGTTTATGATTAGTAGATCCAAAAATGATATCATCAACATATATATGTACCAATAACAAGTCCTTACCATGGTATTTAAAAAAAAGTCCTGAGCAGATTTATCTAGTTCCTTCAAGGTCTGGATCTCTTTCTAAGCTTTCTGTTATTTTCTTCTATCTGATTTTGGAGCTGTCTGTAAAATTCCAGTTCATCAGATTCTGAGAGATTTATCTTTTCTTGCATCTCCAAGAGAGTCTCATTGTTAGAGATGCTCAATTGGTCTTCTAATCTGAAGAATCTTCTCACTCCTTTATCATCCATGAACTCCATCAGCCAGTAGGGCCTTAGATGCACTCTTCTCCCTGTATAAGAGATAATAAGAGTCTTTGGGAGTGCATCTTTAGCTCTAAAACTCCTCAGTTCTTCAATCTTCTTTAGAACCAATCTTCTTGCAGTTATATTGAACCCAAAGTTCTTCTTGAAAGATGAATAAACCTTAATCAGTACAGCTTGGCTTTCTTGAAGGATCCTGTGAAGTGGCCATTGAATCTCATTTCCTCCCTTGCACTTGAAAACTAACCTTTCAGGTAGGTTTCTGTATGCATCAATCCCTCTCACTTCTTCTAGTTCATCTAGATAGAGATTTAGATCAGAGAATTCCTTGATGTCACATAAGTACATATAATCTCCCTTATTGACTTTAGATTGAGCTTTGACTAGAGATTTGAATTTGAGAGGTGACAACTTCACTTTCTTGACTGCTCTTGACTTTGTTCTTTTTGGCTTGCTAAGGATTGGCAAATTGAAGTCAGGAATTGGTAGGCTCTCCCGGTCTATTGGTTCATCCTTAGGCACAATAGGTTCACCATGAATGTTCCTGTAAGGATCCACCACCTTGATGTCTTCAAATACCACAGTGGGTTTTGATGCTTGAGTTGTAGTTGAAGTGGATTCCTTGGAAAACTGATCCTCCAATTCCTTATCAACAAAATCCAGTTTCCTTTTGGTTCTTTTGGCTAATTCCTTGTGTCTTGAAGATTTCTTCTGTTCTGATTCAACTTGCTTCTTTGGATCTTGAGATTCAGTGATTCCAGATGGCTGAGAAGGAATCTGTTGTGTTGGTTTCACAACTTGTAGCTTGGCCAAAATAGCAGCTTGCTCTTTCTTTTGCTTAGCCTTTTTGGCATCTAGAATAGCTTGCTTCTTTTCCTGCTTCAATCTTGCCTTTTCTTCTCTCTTTGCTTGAGCAAATTGAGGATGTCCAGCCACCACACAAATTTCTTTCCCATTCCTGAAAACTTTAGCAATTCTTCTTTTTAAAACTGAATCAGCTGGATCCTTGTAGAAGCCAATTGACCTTGACAGAAGCTTCTCATCAGGTTTGGGTGTCTCATACATTATATCCAAAGGGTTATTTAATGATGATTTTGGATAGTTCACCCTTGGCTTCAGAATAATTTCAGGTTTTGGTGATTTGATGCAGGATGGTTGGCCTCTTTCCAGATAGTTCATGCTCATTTCATTCACAGAAATCTGTTTGACTTCAGAGTGGTGAATGGCTGACTTTACTGGCTCCTTTACTAGCCCAAACTTCCTTTGTATGTCCTCATCAATTTTCTCCCAGTTGATTGGCTTCAACTGCTCCTTTTTAGCTTCTCTTAAATTGGCTGCTGCTGCATTGATCAGATCTATACTAATTGTTACTGGTGGCTTGGTGAAAGTAATTGTGGGCACAATTACTTTACTGATTTGAATTTGAAGCTTCTCCCCCTCACTTGGTCCTTTTTCCCCCTTTTTGTTATCATCAAGTTGAGTAGAGGAGGAGGTTTGAGCAGCCACCAGTTTTTGAAGTAAATCTGTCTATTGAGCTTGATGCAGATGAATGGCAGTTAGGGATGCTTTCATAGCTGTCATCCTTGTGTCCAAGGCATCTATCTTTGTGGCAAGATCAGAGTTCTTTCTGAGCTGCCTCTTGATGTCAAGCATTGTGGCTTCTGGAAGTTTAGAATCTATTTTGACTGAAATGGCCTTCTTCATCTCATCAATGTCACCCTTGATGGTGTTAACATCTCTAGCATGTTGGAAGCCTTGAATTTGTTATAGTTGCAGAGAAGCAAGATGTGCTTGAAGGAGCTTCTTGGTGTTGGCATTTGTAGTGGTTTGAATAGCAGTATTTGTCTGATTGATTAGTTGAATCAGGGTTGTCTTGAAGTAGTGTTCATCATAGTGCTTTGAAAATGCCCATGATGACATTCCTGATCTTGAACTTGAACCTACTTCTCCCCCTATGTTCAATGCCTCTTCTTCACTATCTCCACCTTCATCACCAAAGAAATCTGATGAACCACCAGTCTCATAATCCACATCACCAGCTGTAGAAGGAAAAGCTGTGATGGCATCCTTAGCTCTTAGCATTGACTGAGTGGTATGCACCAAATTGAGCATCCTTTCTGCATTGTCATTGCCCTGTTCAGCTAGAAGTTGATAAGCTAGAACAGGGTGAGTAAATGCCTCAGCATCAAGGGAGGTGGAATCTATAACAGCTTGAGGTTGCTGAGATAGTCCCTCCCTGTCTGCATCCTGGACATTCATTAACTCACTAGCAATGACATCCATCCATATAGCTCCTGTACCTACATTTTTCTCTTGTTCTCGCTTTTGTTGCATCAGGGTATCACCCTGGCTCCCCACCCTCATACCCTCACCTTCACCATCTAAGGTGGGACTCCTTTCACTCTCTTTTTCCAATCATGAAGAAATGGATTGCATAGTTGCACTCTTTTCCTCTCCTTTTTCCTGGGAGCAACCCAGACTCTCACTCATAACACTCTCTTCCCTCAATCCTAAGAGTGACTGGACAACCACTAAGTCTTCTGCACTTGAAATAAATGAAGTTTAAAACTGTGCAGAGACACTCAACGGATGAGTAATATCCATCGGGTTAGTGATTTTGCTAACCGACGGATAACTGCTGTTAAGCTTATCCATTGGGATACAGTCACTTCTCAACAGATGAGCAATATCCATAGAGAGAGTAGGAATGAATGAACTTGGAATAGAAACTATTGTGGACTCTGGTTGATTGATGATATTTTGGGCACAGATGATTCAACAGTTCCTGAAAGAATTGGCAAGTGAGCCAACAAATAATCTAAAAGATGATGCTCACTTGCATTAGATTTCGGATTCCCCAACAAAGTTAAAGAAGGGGAATCAGGAATTGATGTGTTGATCATATCCACATCCAGAGAATTTGTGGGATAATTTGGTGTTTGAGGTGCTTCTATAACTAGAGATTTTGGCTGTGACTCCACATTTATTGGAGCCACATCAAGCTGAATTTGTGAAGGTACAGTGACTGTGTCTTTAACACCAGTTTGCACAGTGTGTGTACCCTGTGCATCCCCAAGGGTTTTGGATTTCTTCTTTCTGGCATAAGTTTGGGGTGAGCTTGTGTCCCTTACCCTCTTGGCCTGTGCTCTTGGTTGAGAGCTTTGTTCAATAGTTACATCCTTTTGGGAGGATGCAACTAGAAATGAGCTTTTATCCTTTTCAAGCACTGTAGTTTGTTGGGAAACTGCAGTGTGGCTAGGCTGGGAACCACTCAACTCTCCATCCTTATACTTAGGGTTTCTTTTATATTCACCCTTTCCCTCACCTACCTTGCCCACCTTCACACTCCCCTCTTTGGTTTTGGTGGATTTTGCAACTGGCACCTTTTGAGAGATACCATAGGGGGCTTTCTTTGATTTGGATTTTGAAATTTTTGTTGGTTTGGTAGCTTGGGTAGGCAACTGTTGGGTCATTGATACAGTTGCCATAGCTACACTAGAACTCAAAGAAACTAGTGAGGTTGGAATAGTAGTAGGGATAGATGAACTTACCTCACTTACCTGAGGTGCATCCATTACAGGGAAATAGAAAAGTGGCACTTCTCTGTGATGATTTGCCCTGTTCAAATCTGCAATGATTCTTCTCTCTTGAACCCAACAATCTAATTTGTTGTTTGGGTTCTCAAGCACAATTTCCTCAGAGAGGTGGTTAGCTAACATCATGAAAAATCTAGCATAATAAACAATTTTACCCCTCTTGTTTAACTCTCCTAATTTAAAACCCAACTCAAATAGAACAAGGTCACTAAAATTAAAGTACTTATCTGTAACTAGCATGTTTGGTATGTAAATCATGGAAATATTAACAGAATCAAAATTACTGATTTTACCATAAAAGACCTTGGTCACTATATCACACATGAAACTCTATTCCTTCCTAAGACCCAATCTCCTAATGTCACACAACTTAGAAGTAGAAAGAGCATAGTTCATGGAATTAAACATATTAACTATATCAGTGTATGTGTGTGGTGAGGTCATATTATTATCAGGAATCTTGAAACATGCTTTAATAACATCACTATTAATACTGAATTCATTACCTTTGATAGTGAGTGTGATGGTCTTATCAGTTGAGTTGTATGTAGTAGTGGTCTACATCTCTTCAACAACTTCACAAAAGATGGTGGGTGATTCCAGCATGGCATAGTTAAGCTTGCAGTTCTTCACAAAATCCATCATTTTGTGGTAGTCACTAGAATGCTGAATCCCTTTGTTCACTAAGGCTGTGAAGTTATTCTTCTCATAAATGAACCCAGTTTGAGACATAATCTTGACAACAGGCGCCATTATTAGAGAATAAGAGCTTGCAGAGAGAGTAAGTGCTTTGAAAGAGAAAGAAATTGGAGCAGATAATTTGAGAATGATAAAAGAAAAGCAATGGAAATGAAATAGACTTTTATACTATCTCAAAAAAAACTGCAAAAAATAATAAAGTAGAATAAAGTAGCCAATTAAAATTGCCTAAAATAGCCGTTTAAAAATATACTGTAAAAATTCCATCAATTATCTGTCGTGTCATGCTTACAAACTCTAAGTATACTCGATGGATAATGTTCAGAAAATTAACGGCTAAGATTAAGACAATTCAACGGATGAGGATAAACTGTTATCCGTCGAGTTATAAAGTATTCCATAAAATAATTGATTTTTATTAGCAAATAGTATTCCGACGGATGATCAAACTCGATGGATAAAGATCATCCGTCGAGATGTAAATTTTAACTTAGCCAAAATTTCATCCATGACTGAAAAATCAATTTAAATTTCTGGCTGCATTATAAATTACAAATTATCTCATAAGGATTTAAGAATAATTAAGCATACCTAACTCCTTTACCAACCTTGAGAAGGTGGATTCATCCAGTGGCTTGGTAAAAATATCTGCAAGCTGCTTTTCACTTAGAACAAAATGTAGTTCCACAGTACCATTCATTACATGTTCCCTTATGAAGTGGTACTAGATGTCTATGTGCTTTGTCCTTGAATGTTGTACTGGACTTTCAGTGATGGCAATTGCACTTGTGTTATCACAGAGAATTGGAATCCTCTCAACTTGCAGACCATAATCTAGCAATTGATTTTTCATCCACAAAATATGTGCACAGCAACTGCCAGCAGCAATATATTCAGCTTCAGCTGTAGAGGTGGAAACTGAATTTTTCTTTTTACTGAACAAGGACACAAGCTTATTTCCTAGAAATTGACAAGTTCCTGTTGTACTTTTTCTATCAATTTTGTAACCTGCATAATCTGCATCTGAATAACCAGTTAGATCAAAACCAGAATCTCTAGGGTACCAAATGCTAAGTTTTGGTGTTCCCTGGAGATATCTGAAAATTCTCTTAATAGCTACTAAGTGAGATTCTCTAGGATCAACCTGAAATCTAGCACATAAACATGTAACAAACATTATATCTGGCCTACTAGCTGTTAAGTATAGAAGTGAGCCAACCATGCCCCTATAACTTGAAATATCCACAGACTTTTCAGTAGTGTTTAATTCAAGCTTAGTTGCAGTGGCCATGGGAGTTTTTGCAGATGTGCCATCCATTAGATCAAACTTCTTTAAAAGATCAAAAATGTATTTAGTTTGACTAATGAATATTCCATCACTAACTTGCTCAACTTGCAAACCAAGAAAGTAAGTTAGTTCTCCCATCATACTCATTTCATACTTACTTTGCATCAATTTGGCAAACTTTTTGCAAAGTTTCTCATCTGTAGAGCCAAAAATAATATCATCTACATAAATTTGAACAAGTATGCTAGAGCCATTAACATTTCTAAAGAATAAAGTTATATCTACAGTACCTCTTGTGATGTGATTTTCAAAAAGGAACTTTGATAAAGTGTCATACCAGGCTCTAGGTGCTTGCTTCAGTCCATAAAGTGCTTTCAAAAGATAATAGATATGTTCTGGAAAATTTGGATCTTCAAAACCAGGAGGTTGACTGACATATACTTCCTCCTCCAACTCTCTATTCAGAAAGGCACTTTTGACATCCATTTGATAGACCTTGAAATTGGCATGGGCTGTATAGGCTAAGAAGATTCTGATGGCGTCAAGTCTTGCAACAAGAGCAAATGTTTCATCAAAATCTATTCCTTCTTGTTGACAATAGCTCTTAGCAACCAATCTTGCTTTGTTCCTGACTACTATGCCATTTTCATCCATCTTGTTTCTGAATACCCATTTGGTGTCAATTGGATTCTTTCCTCTAGGCTTGGGTACCAGCTTCCATACTTTATTCCTCTCAAATTGGTTTAGCTCCTCCTGCATGGCTAAAATCCAATCAGGATCCAACAAAGCTTCTTCTACCTTCTATGGTTCTTCCTTAGAAAGAAAGCTGTTGTACAAACATTCTTCTTGAGTTGCTCTCCTTGTTTCAACTCTAGAAGATACATCACTAATTATGAGCTCAAAGGGGTGATCTTTTGTCCATTTTCTTTGTTGAGGTAGATTAGCTCTAGATGAAGAGGCCTCATTGTTGTCTTGATGTATGATTGAGTTTTGATTACTAGAAACTCCCCCTGAGTTTGTGGATCTTTGATTTGAGAAAGGGGAACTTTCTATAGGTGATCTATTCTGATTTCCAGCTTCTTTTGTTAACCCGACGGATGGTGAATTTGGAGTTCCGATGGATGAAGCTAGTTGTCTACCGACGGATAACGCAGATTGCCTCCCGACGGATGAAGCATTATGCAACTCGACAGATGTTGAATTTTGTGCTTCATTTGTAGTGGATTTTTCTGCATTATCCTTTGAAGCTATTTCTTGATCACTTTCATCATCACTGTCATCACTAACCATCTCCACATTGTCAAATTTGAGGCTCTCATGGTAATCTCCATCTTGCAGTCCTTCAATCTTTTTATCATAAAAAACAACATGTATTGATTCCACAACAATGTCGGTTCTTAGATTGTACACTCTATATGCTTTACCAACAACATATCCAATAAAAATTCCCTCATCTGCTTTAGCATCAAACTTCCCATTCTGATCGGTTTAATTTCTCAAGATATAACACTTACAGCCAAAGACATGAAGAAAATTTAGAGTTGGCTTCTTATTCTTGAACAATTGATAGGGAGTCATGCATTTTGTTTGATTGATCAGAGAAATATTCTAAGTGTAGCATGCAGTATTTACAGCTTCAGCCCAGAAATATGTTGGTAATTTAGATTCTTCAAGAATTGTCCTGGCAGCTTCAATAAGTGATCTGTTCTTCCTTTCCACTACTCCATTCTGTTGTGGAGTTCTTGCTGCTGAAAATTCATGCAAAATTCCATTTTCTTCACAAAATGCTCTCATGACTGAATTCTTGAACTCAGTTCCATTGTCACTCCTGATTCTTCTAACTTTGACATCAGGATGATTATTGACTTGCCTTAGGTGATTGATGATGATTTCACTAGCCTCATCTTTAGACTTTAGGAAATATGTCCAAGAGAACTTTGAGAAATCATCTACAATTACTAGGCAATATCTTTTCCTTGAAATAGATAACACATTGATTGGTTCAAACAAATCCATGTGTAGCAGTTGCAAAGGTTCTTCAATTGTTGAATCAAGTTTCTTTCTGAATGATGCTTTAATCTGCTTTCCCTTTTGGCAGGCATCACACAATCCATCCTTAGAAAACTCCACTAGAGGAATGCCTCTAAACAGTTCTTTCTTTACTAGCTCATTCATGGTCTTGAAGTTTAGATGAGATAGCTTCTTGTGCCATAACCAACTTTCATCCTGACTTGCTTTGCTGAGAAGGCAAGTAACAAATTTTGCATTAGATGAGTTGAAGTCATCTAGGTACACATTTCCTTTTCTCACACCAGTGAGAACCACTTTGTTGCTTCTCTTGTTAGTCACAACACAGGCTTCTGAGTTGAAGTTTACCGAATTGCCTTTATCACAAAGCTAGCTGATACTCAACAAATTGTGCTTGAGACCATCCACTAAGGCAACCTCCTCAATGATGACATTGTCTTTTGAAATCAAGCCTTATCCCACAGTATAACCATTGATGTCATCTCCAAAAGTAATACTTGGGCCAGCTCTCTCCTTGAACTCTGTGAGCAGGGTAGAATCACCAGTCATGTGTCTTGAACAACCACTATCCAAGTACCATAGATTCTTTCTGTTTCCCTGCACACATCAAAATCAAATCAAGTTAATTTTGGTACCCTAGTTTCCTTGGGTCCTGCCTTGTTAGCTTTATTTTTCTGTTTCTTAGGCTTTATCTCATTTGACTTGAGGATATCAGATTCATCCTTAGTCATTTGAGTTGGGCCTTTGAAACCATTCATCATAATAGAATTATCATGCATACTTTGATTAACAGGGAATGGCATGCTACTAGTGAACATGTTATTCCAATAAGGCATGCTAAATGTCATTTGTGGCATACTAAATGCAACATAATAAGGATTAGGTGCAAATGGCATATTAGCAAACTGTGCATTCATATTCTGTGTAGACATAACATTCATAGGCATAGGAGGTATGGCATTCATGTTGGGAAAGTGAGGTGGCACAGGTATGGAAGTAGGCATGGCAGATTTGCAATTAACAGACAAATGATTTACACTACCACACTTGACACAGATTTTTCTTGGAGCATTTTTTATCAGGTGTGTAGTTATTGTGTTTGTTAATTCCTACTTTACCATTTCTATTATTTTTCTTTATAGCCTATGTTTTAACCTCAATCTTTTCAAGTCTGTCACTCAATTGCTTGACAGTCATATGACTAACATTAGCCTTTTTCCCTTTCTTAACTTGACTCGATTCTCCTGTAACAAAATTCTTGGAAACTGATCCATACTTTTCATTTAACTTAACGAGTTTGGCTTTACTGATAGGCTTGCTCACAGTCGACGGATGAGGATTTACATCACTCGACGGATAACCCTTTTTGTTATCCGACGGATGACCCTCATCATCCGTCGAGTCTACATCTGTTAGCACTCCTTCCACCAAATTGATTTGAGCATGAACATCTCTAGATGTTTTCCATGCCTTGATCACCTCTTGTTCTCATTCAAGCTGCTTCTTCAAGATCTCTTCTTTCTTCAAGGACTCAGTTAATTTATCCTTAGCAATTTTACACTCAATTCTCAATTTTTCAAATTCATTAAACTGAGATTCTAGCACATTATTCCTCTCACTTAAAAACAAATTGTTTTCTTTGATTTTAGCATTTTCTTTAGTAAGAGACTTAAGTTTAACACGCAAATGATATAACTCTGTAGACATGTCATCTATAGCATCATTACACTCAGCTTTAGATAAATGTGCAAGGTTTGTAGTAATTACCTGATTGTTTGGAGAACTTGTCTCTGTTTCATCAGAATTGGCCATTAGGGCTAGATTGACATAGCTGATATCTTCATCTTCATCCAGACCATCTACTTCCTAATCATTTTCCTGTGTAATGAAATCCCTTTCCTTTTGTTTGAGCAACTCAAAGTATTTCTATTTATAATCCACAGGCTCAAACTTCTTTTTGTTGGAATCTGACTTTCTACACTCACTGGCAAAGTGCCCTTCCAAGCCACATTTGAAATATTTGAATTTTGATTTATCCACCATGTTTCTATTTGGCTTGGCTGCTCCAAAGTTCTTCTTGAAATTGAGCTTGGCAAATCTTCTGGAAATAAATGCTAGATGTTCATCAATATCTTCCATGTCATCTTGGCTCAAAGAATCTTCATTTTCTGCTACCAACCCCTTGCCCTTATTTTTACAGACCTTTGAAGTTGATTGAATAGCTTCCATCTTCATTTCCTTCTCTTTCTCTAACTCAGCAACTTGTGCAATGGACCCTCCTTTCTTCTTTCCTCTCTCCATCCTCTCATCTTACTCTATTTCAAGCTCATAAGTCTTCAGGATGCCATACAGTCTCTCCAAAGTAAACTCCTTATAATCTTGAGAGTTTCTTAATGAGACTGTCATTGGTTTCCATTCCTTTGGAAGAGATCTAAGGAATTTTAGATTTGAGTCTTTTGTCTGATAGACCCTTTCATGCAGCTTTAGAGCATTTAGTAGTTTTTGAAACCTACTAAAAATGTCAGTGAAAGACTCACTTTCTTCACTATGAAAATGCTCATATTGCTCAATTAGCAGCTGCATCTTATTTTCTCTAACTTGCTCAGTGCCATCACAGATAATCTGTATTGTATCCCAAATATCCTTGGCAGTTTTGCAATTGATGAAGTTGTCAAACATATCACCATCAACTCCATTGAACAGGATATTCATGGCCTTCTTATCTTTCCTGACTTGTTCAATATCAGGATCAGACCATTCATGCCTTGGCTTGGGGACAGATGGCTCATTTCCAGTTGTAGCTCTCATTGGTACATGAGGACCTCTTTCTATGAAATCTACATAGGCCTCATCTTGAGAAAGTAAATGAAGATGAATCTTTACCTTCCAGTGATGGTAATTATCTTTATCCAGAAAAGGAATTTTGACTCCAACATCCTTCTTGTTCATCTTGCTGTTTTGTTGATCTTTAAACTCTTTGTTTATCAAGAGCTTGCTATGATACCAATTGTTTGTCCCTTAACAATTCAACAAGAATTACAGAAGGGGGGTTGAATGGAATTCTTGAAACTTTTTCTTAAATAAAATATTTCTAACTTAAATATATATATCAGTGTAAATTGATTTGCAGAGTGCGGAATAATAACTTCAAATGAATCAAAACACAAGTAATTAAAAACGCAAGTCTTTAAAAACTTTCTGGTGGATTTGAATGTATCCACCAGAGATATATAATATATATCGAGAGAACTCTGTGTAGCAAAAAGCTCACAACTGCTTACAAGTGTTGAACAACTAAGAATGCATAGAAATGCTAAGAATTCAGCTTACAAAAATTTCTCTCATTGGTTGCTTAGTTATTCCATTTGCTGCTTCTTGGTTTATATATCACCAAGATTACAAAGCAATAAGACAAGATAATAAAACAAAAACTATCAAGTCTAATACTGTGCTACTTCATTACTCTATTCCAGCATCTTTGAATATCTTCATAATAGCATGGAAATGGCAATGCTTCCTTGTTCTCTAAAACCCAGTTGAATAGGCTTCCACATTCCATTTACATACACTCGACGCATGTGACTGTATTGTCACTGTCAACAGATATTTGAATTCTTTATCCTTCGGGTTCATGATCATCCGCCGGGTTATCTAGTTGATCATCCGTCGAATGGCATTGTTGTTCATCCGTCGGGTAGCAATCTGGCACTTGACTTCATTTCATTTATGCAGGATTACAAGACATCATTTATGTACAATTAATCAACCTATTCTGCATATCTAGTTAAAGTCAACATGATTTGAGTACTACTTACAAAATCTAAACAATGTGTATGTAGAAATGTGTTATAGACTTATTGTTACATAAGCTACTCACTCGATGGATAATAAATCATCATCCGTCGGGACTATATTGAGTCATCCGTCGGGACTATAATCCTTATCCGTCGAGTGCTACATTTTTCACTAAGTAAAATCTACCAAGGTGTCTTGTTAATGAAATCATCAAGTTCACAACATATACACAATAATTTGATTAAGTTTGTTATGGTGATAGAAACTGAATAAGCTACCTTTTGGTGCTCAAGGATCCTATAAGATGAAAAAGGTCCCACAACATGATAACAGACCAAAAAAAGTCGCACAATCAATGGGTGCAACTCCTCCCACAAATGTACCCACTGCATCACACAACCAGTTCCAAATGCCAATTCAGGACTACTCAAGGTGGGGTTTTTAAATTTTATAGCCATCCTAATAGAGTTAAAAACACACCTATGGGAATTCAACCACAGAAATTTACTGTCAAGGGTAGGGGTGAGCAAAACCGAACCGAAATTGAAAAACCGAACCGGTAAATTTCAGTTCGGTTTGGTTTAAAGCCTTTTAAAAATTCCGGTTATTTCAGTTTTTTGGTTATAACCGATTTAAAATCGAACCGGTTTGGCTTACCAGAATTTTAGTTCGGTTTAACCGAATTAGCCGAAATAAATATATAAATATTTTTGAATTATATTATATATATATATAATTTTGGTTTTGTAGGTGGTTCAACTACTCAAGTTTCAAGTTGATCACATCATAAATCCTCTTTTAACTTAACTATATCATCTAAGGTAAGCTTAGATTTGTAGATTTTACTAAATTTCTATTGTTGCTGATCATTTCTAGTGGTGGTTAAACTACATCTATGACCTGACAAGATGATTCTGGTTACTTTACCTTTTTTATCTAATTTGGAATCCCCTCGAAAAATACTGTACTCCTGGACCTCGGTAATAGACACCTTAGGTTTCAGTTCTTTCATGAACTCATCAACTGGCAGATTGTTTTCCTCGCTACAAAACCTCTCTAAATTGTTCTGAATATCCTGCCGATCTTTCAACTTTCTCTTCATCCCGTGACTTTCTTTTTATACGTAAATTGTAGTTGTAATTTGTAAAATAAAATTTATTTAACTATTTTGGTTTCAAGAACCGAACTGAATAAACCGAAATATTTTGGTTCGGTTTACGGTTCGATTTATATATTAAATCGGTTTGATTTGGTTTCAAAAAAATAATAATTCAGTTTTCGGTTATTTCGGTTCGGTTCGATTTCTGACTGAACCGACCAAATGCTCAACCCTAGTCAAGGGGAAGCAGACCACTAGTGTAAAAGAAATTGAAGCTGCTAAGAATGCAAGAAAGGCAAAGAAGCTACCAAAATAGAAATTATAATCTTGAGGTCTATGACAAGATTTTTTTGTTAAATTATTTCCTTGATTTAGGACTGTATTTTTTTGTTAGTTTCAGACTTTAAAATTGAATTATCATAGTAAGGTGCAGTTTCAATTGCAAGGAAATATTAAATATATAATTCACTCAAATTTATTAAGATGATAACTTCTGTAATGCAATAACATTTTGCAGTTTCAAGTCTATATATTATTATTATTTTGCAAATTTATAGTTTCCTTCCACCATAGACACATTTGTATGCATTAGTCTTCCTTGGTAGTAACAGAACTTGCATGCATTGTCTAGTCATAGTCTTGGTCTACATTCAAACATTATAACTTGTAAACCTCTTAAATTACCACATACTAGCCATTAAACACCTACAACCAACTAGTACTATAAATATATGTAACTAGTTACCTTGTTTTGTATAGTACAACACAAACTATAACACACAAACAACTACCAAAATGACCTCTTGGAAGAAACATGTCTCAAACTACTGCAAACTCAATGTTCAGGGACTTTTTAACAGATCACAAATGAAGAGCTCTATTGGCTGCATAATAAGGGACATTAATGAAGACTGTGTGAGGGGCTGTGGAGGTGTCATATGCTCACTGCACAGTTGTCGGCAATGTATTATGGTCTCAAACTTGCATGGGAACATAATAAGTTAAGGTTGATGGTTGAATGTGAAGATGCAGAAGTAATGCAACTGATCATGTATCTTAATCCTAATCATCCTATGGATAATCTTGTTACCATGATCACTATTGTGCAAGACATGCCTGTACAATAACAAGACTAAGTCAAATTGACAACCCTAAGTATGTTGTATTGTAAACTTAGTTTGCATTTTGTATTTGTAATATTTAAAGTCTACAAAAATGTCAAAGAGCAGACTGGAGTCTTTTTCTATAAATAGTATCAAGCCTAAGAATTCTATCTGGAAGAAGATCAAGAAGATCATGCCTCAGAATAATTATGAAGAAGCTTGGAGTTGAATAAATCTGTTTTGAGAAAAATGTTCTAAGTCACGATCTCTACAAGTCACAGATTTAGTGTTATAGAGAAGTCATTCGAGAACTCCAGAATGACTTATAGAAAAGTCAGGAAAGCTACTAGAGAACTCAGAGATATCGACAAGTCAAATTGAAGACATGAAGATTGGAGATATCGACAAGTCATTTCTTCACTAGAGAACTCTGAGATATCGACAAGTCAAAATATCACTAGAGAACTCTGAGATATCGACAAGTCAAATATCACTAGAGAACTCAGAGATATTGACAAGTCAACTAGTCACTAGAGAACTCAGAGATATCGATAATCCAAAGTGAAGACAAAAAGATGAGAGATCTCGTCAAGCTAAATTCTCTTATAGAGAACTCAGAGACCTCTACAAGTCAAAACAACTATAGAGTAATGAGAGATCTCGATAAGCCATTATACTTATCGAGATGTGAAGTTCTCTATATACCAAACTGGAGATCTCAAGGTAAAACTCAAAGTACAAAGTGCAGACCAGTTCATTATCCAAGATTAACAATCAACAAACAATCCAATCAGTTGGATTGACAAGTCTACAAAAAGCAGCTTGAAGAGTGTAAGATCAAAGGCCAAGATTAAACTAGAAAAGTAAAGTCACAGGCGTGAGAGATTAGCAGAGATACACTATACCAGAAATAGAAAGATTTGATTATCTAAAAATAGGGTTTAGTACATGATGTTGCATGCTGTATAATAACCAGTGTTTACCGTTCTATAAAGTAAATACTGGATGCTTTGTAAGTTCTAACAGTTTAGATAACAAAAATCTTGTATTCTCTCAAGGAAGAAGTTAAGATCTTTATCAACAAAGAGCCTAGAAATTTTGTAGCAAAACATTCTTAATTTTAATATAAAATTAAGTGAGTTTTAAAAGATCTGTGTTCTTTACTGTAAATTTCAGTTTAAACACATTTCTCTATAAGGTTTAATTTACTTTGTTCACCACCATAAACAAATCTAGAAAAGCAGAAAAACACTAAAATACATTCACCCCCTGTGTGTTATTAATTACCTAATAAGTGGTATCAGAGCAAAATCTGAAAGTAAACAGATTAAAGATCTTGGAAGAATGAATACACAAAAAATCACTAACATCAAAATCCCTAATTTTGATAAGACTAACTACACTCTTTGGAAGAAGAAAATGTTTTTTTTTATCAGGATGGCCAATCCACTATACATTCAAATTTTCAAGAATGGGCCTTTCACTCCTATGGTAAGAGTTGAGGAATCTACAGATGAAGATATGGCCATTCCAGCTCATTATGCTCTCAAAGATCCTTCAGAGTACACTGAGCCTGAGAAAAAAAAAGGTCTCCCTGGATAGTGGCTTGCAGTTAATCTTAATAGAGTCACTTAACAATGTAATGTACAATAACATTGTCAACTGTGATACTGCAAGCAGATCTGGTGTGCCGACTAAGAATTTTGCGACGTAATCAAGTCAATAAAGTGTGTTATGTGATGTGATTATAATTATGTGATTAAGTGTTGATTAATTTCCGTTACTGTATGTTAGAATATAGGAGCGTAAATAAAAACGTTCCAATTTAAGGAGTCAGCTTAGAAGTTAAGCTGTGGTGTCTGGCCGTCAGGTAGAACGGAACCCGTCCTAATAAGAAATTAAAGAATATAAAATGTGAATTGTGTGATTGAATGAAATGACTGAGTAAATAAAGTATTTCGTCCCAAGTGACGTGTTGATTGGAAAAGATAATGAGAAGCGTAATCGGAACGCTGAGCGTCGGGCCGTCAGGCTGAACGTGACCCGGTACACGTAGAAAAGGATAAAGATTAAAGAAGGATAGATTCCATGATTATACCTGAGTCGTTATGTGATTATATATGTGAGATTGTTGTCTGTGTGCATGACTATGCATGACTATGTGTTCTGTGACATTTTTATGAATTTTAAGGAATTATGTGATTTAAATAAAGGTCTAATTAACCTTCGTGTATTTTTATAAATTTATCTGAGTAAGATAAAAACATGGGATTTGTTTTGATATCTTCTTAGTAATCCTAGAGACTTTTTAAAAATGATAAGTGGATTTATTTGGTGGTCTTTGCATTTTTAAATTGATTTTATGTGGAAAAATGTTATTATTAAGGCGAGATTGCGAAATTCATATAAAATCAACCGTACGCTCAAAACCTTATTATGAGTAATGGTTGGAAAGCTAATTTCGAGATCTACATTTTGAAATTGTCATTTGCAATAATTTTCAACTTTCTGAGAGAGATATAATTTATATTTAGTTTTTATCTTATTTGAGTAAAAAGAAAAAGATTAATCAACATAAGTGGGGATTAGTTAATTACTAAAACGCCCCTGCCCTCTAAGCAGATATATACACTCATTTCCTCCTCCTTCCTTTCTTTTCCACCCGGCCACACTTTCATTCTCTCTTTTTCTCTCATCTCTCTCTCTCGAAGCTCACTCTCTTCTCTCTCTCTATTCCACTCGGTATATCACTCTTCTACACTTGATTTTTATGGATTCTTCCATGGAAATTCATTCTTGTTCCATATATGAGCTCTAATCCTATTGCATGCATAGTTTGATACTTGCATGTGGGTTGTGTGCGTGTGTGTAGGTTCGGCTAGGCCGAATTATTGCTTTATAAAATCAAGATGAAGTGAACTTGTGGTGATCTTGTCTTGTGTGTGTTTTTTTTTGTGATTTTAGAAAATAATCGGAGGTTTTATGGTAGGATACCCTTGAATGAGGGCACCACAGTGAGGCCACCGCCACCGGTGATGAACTCCGATGAACCGGTGGTGAGTAATGATGTAGCCACTGAACTCTACTACACTAAACCTTGTTCTTTTGATTGTTACATGTGTTAATCTTGAAAACACCCGAATCGGTTTTGATTTTTAAAAGAATTAAGTCGATGTTAGTTGATGAAAATGAGTTGTTAATGTTTAATCTTAGAAATTATTGTTTGATTAGAGTGATTGGTAGTGTAAAGGGTCGAAATTGTCCATGCATGTGTTGATTAGTGTAAAAGCCGAATACGGTTTTGGGTTATCAAAGAATAAATTGATTTTGGTTGATAAAAATGATTGTTTGATAGTTGTTTTTGAAATTGATGGATTAACTAAGGGCCTAAATTGAATTAAAGGTTAAATTCGAGTATGCATGTGGGATTGTGTTATGTTTGGTTCGAATTCTTGCTTAATATAGAAGAAGATAGCAACTTGGTGTGTTATTCTTGCTTGAATCAACTAGGATTTAGGTTTAAACCATGAAAATACTCTTGCATGTCATTTGTAAGATTAAATTAAAGTTGTATGTTGTATTTCTCGAGAAATTCGAATGGTATAGTTGTTTTATAAGAATATTAAGTTGGATTATATGTCTAAATGATTGTTTATGTGTTTATGTGGATTTGGTATAAAAAATTGATTGGTTTTGATTGGTATTTATAGTAGGGCCGAATGGATCATGATTTTTAAGAAGTCAAATTCAAATTTAAGTGATGGATTTGATTATAGAAGATAACTAGGTGATTGCATGTGAAAATTTTAGGAATTGTTTGCTTATTTGCTATTTTTGGTTCGAATTATAGAATTTTAAAAAGAAGAATTAGTTGCCTTGATTCTAAACGGTTATAAGTAGTGTTATGATTGTGGAATTGAGTTTTGAATGAAATGTGTACTCATGTGAGTTGTGGTTGCTTGATTTAGTTTAAAGTCGAATTAAAATTATATTTTAAGATATAAGTTGTTCGTTGAATACTTGAAAGTATAAAGGGTAAGAGTGAAGTATATTATATGATATGTGTATTTGTGTAACAATACTCGTATAGTTAAGGTCAATCATTTGATAGGATTAGTGTAAATAGTAAACGTTCCGGGAACGAGAGTTGAGAATCTGATTAAGGTTTTGGTTTTATTGTAGATTCGGAGCGTGAGGGCATTCAGGCTAGGAAAGAAAAGGATTTACTAGGTGGCAGTAGTTCAACCTTCAGGAAAGCAAATCCAGGCAAGTAACTCTGATTATTTGTGTAAATGGTTATAAAGAGAATGTTGTTCATACCATGTAGAGTATTGAACTGTTTAATTATGAGACCCTGATATTGATTTGAGGTACCCTGCCTTTGTTCTTGTTAAACTGGTATTGATAAACTTAATGGTTCAACCCTTTGATAATCTGTCCTTTCTGTTCAAATTATGTATTGAGCCATGGAATATATTGAACCCTCTGATTATCCTTGTTAACCCTGTTTAATGATACCCTGTTCTACTCTAAAAGCGAGTAAATTGTTGTCTAAGGGTTGTGATGGCTACCTTGCTTTCGTGAAGGATACATGGAAGGATGAACCTCGCATCGAGGATTATCCAGTTGTGAGGGAGTATGAAGATGTGTTCCCCGATGAGCTACCAGGTTTGCCACCACATAGAGAGGTGGAGTTTACTATTGAACTAGTTCCAGGTGCTGAGCCTATTTCTAAGGCGCCTTACCGTATGGCACCACTTGAGTTATAAGAATTGAAGGAGCAGCTACAAGAGTTGTTGGATAGGGGATTTATCAGGCCAAGTGTGTCTCCGTGGGGCGCTCCTGTATTATTTGTGAAGAAGAAGGATGGTTCCATGAGATTGTGCATTGACTATAGGGAGTTGAATAAGGTGACGGTTAGAAACAGGTATCCTTTGCCACGCATTGATGACTTGTTTGATCAGTTACAAGGGGCGAAGTACTTTTCGAAGATAGATTTGAGATCTGGTTACCATCAGTTACGAGTAAGAGAAGAGGATATTCCAAAGACTGCATTTCACGCTCGTTATGGTCATTATGAGTTTCTCGTGATGTCCTTTGGGTTGATGAATGCACCAGCGGTATTTATAGATCTGATGAATCAGGTCTTTCATGATTATCTTGATAAATTTGTGGTGGTCTTCATCGATGATATCTTGATATACTCTAGGAGCAGAAAGGAGCATGAAGAGCATTTACATACTGTGCTTAAATTTTGAGGGAGAAGAAGTTGTTTGCAAAATTTTCCAAGTGTGAATTCTGGTTGGAGGAAGTGGCATTTTTGGGGCATATTGTATCTGATAGAGGAATTGAATTAGATCCTGCGAAAGTCGAGGCTATTACTAATTGGCCCAGATCTAGCAATGTGACGAAGGTGAGGAGTTTCTTGGGTTTGGCAGGTTACTACAGGCATTTTGTGGAAGATTTCTCTTACATAGCTTTGCCATTGACTAAGCTAATGAGGAAGGGAATTAAGTTCCAGTGGAATGATGATTGTGAGAAGAGCTTTCAAGAGTTAAAGAAGAGGTTGGTGTTAGCTCCAATACTCGTGTTGCCATCAGGGATTGGAGGTTTTCAGGTTTATAGTGATGATACTAAGAGAGGATTGGGGTGTGTTCTTATGTAGCATGGGAAAGTGATTTCTTACGCTTCTAGGCAACTTAAACCTTATGAGGTGAACTATCCTACCCATGACTTGGAGTTAGCGGCTGTGGTATTTGCTTTGAAGATCTGGAGACACTATCTTTATGGAGAGACTTGTGACATCTTTACTGATCACAAGAGTCTCAAATACATCTTTACTCAGAAAGAGCTTAATATGAGACAGCGGAGGTGGCTTGAACTTCTTAAGGATTATGATGCAAATATTCAATACCATCCAGGGAAGGCGAATGTAGTGGCAGACGCTCTTAGTAGGAAGAACTTGGGGAGTGTTGCGTCTCTCATTACTCAGCCATGGAATATATATTGAACCCTCTGATTATCCTTGTTAACCCTGTTTAATGATTATCCTTTATTTCCTTAAAATCTGAATTAAGAATGAGTTTCGACTTAAAAAAGTCCGAATGATTTCAAATGCTTGGTAATGGTAAAATGAATTTTTGAAAACCTATTTATTTTTCCAACTCAAGGTTTTCCAAATGAATTCCTGATGGATTGGATTGGGACGTAAGAGGCTAGTGGGACTAGTCCAGTCATGGTAAGAGGCTAGCGGGGCTAGTCCAACTTAAGGCTAAAATTATGACGATTGGTACCTTAAAGACCGGATGGAGGTCGGTACGGGCTGATCACCCGTATTAATATGAAATGGAAAGATAAAGTGATCCAATCAAGGGTTCTAAATGATTATTTAAAAAGGGAACTGAAACTTTCTGTTGAGCAAATTGATTTTTGAAAATGAAAACGGTTTATATTTCTTTGAAAAGAGTTGATTATGTTAATGCGAAGCTTAAAGCTCGAGAACCCTGATTCTTAAATCTGTTGATCATATGATGGATTCCATATATTGAAATACTGTTGCTTTCCTCTATTGAAAGATCTATTCTGATCCTTTATTGATTTGTGATGAATGTCGGCTTTCGACCTACATTGAGCCTTGTTCCTTAAAAGCTCCATATTGTTCCTTCAAAAACCTTTCCTTAACCCAAAAGCTGGAAATCTGCCACCTAGATCAAATAAAGTAGAATGCCCTGAGTTTGGTAAAGCATATTGAGAATTGATATTATGGAACTGCTATTTAGTTGCTTGCTAAGTTTTATACTCATTTGTTTTGTTTTAATCTAACCATGGCAGTTAAGCAAGAAGATGGCCAAGCTTAGGCGCACTGCTCGTAAGAGCGTACCTGGTGGTCCCTACCGTATTGAGGGCTTCCGGTTGCCAGAGCAGGTAGTGGTAATTATGATTGAGCTCACGCCTAGAAGGAAATGTTTAAAGATACAATGGGTTAACTGTCGGTTCCCAGCCGGAATCGATATTGTTTATTTAATAATAATTTGGGTTTGTAAGTTATATTTTGTGATTGGTAGTTGTAATCTTGTCTCATACTTTATCATGTTGATCCTGTTAGTAGATAATCGGGGTTTATGTATATTTAATTATTAGATTAGAGGTGTGTGAGTCCTCATTTTCTAACCCCGAGATTGAGGGTGTCACAAGTTGTTATCAGAGCTACAGGATCTAGTCCCTGAGACAAGTTAGGATTAAACAGGGTATTTTGGGTATATATATCGCGAGAGAGTTCGACTCATATAGAGTTGAGTTAGACTATTAGGTATAGTCTAAGGAAAGTGTTGATTGGTAAAGTGGAAACTAGAGTTAGGGTGTGAGTTAGCTGAAAGCTTTATTTAACCCTAACATTGTTTCTTTGTTGTTGTTTTGTTTTTATCTCAGGATCCTAGTAGTGGTAGTGACTCAGATTCAGAGATTAGTTTGACTGGTACCCCTGTGGACCCCATTCCACCTTCTCCAGAGGAGCCTATGTATGTTAGTTCAGACCCAGAGGAGGACCTTTCTGAGAGTAGTGAGATCCCTATGCAGATTTCACCCTTGAGGCCAGATTTAGAGACCCCTGCCCCAGAGCCAGAGTCCGAGATGCCTAAGACTGTACCTGTCAGTGTTGGTGGCAAGTTAGCCCAGGATCGAGACTTTGTGTACTCCCGCATTCCTGAGTTGGGAGCTTTGGTGGATAGGTTGATTCGAGATTCTAGGAAGAGGACTTCAGTAGTGATGGAAGAGTGGAGAGCTAGGATTCAGTTGGTGGAGCAGGTTCCCAGAAGGAGATTGGATGAGGGACCATCCACTAGTGATGCTGATGCTGAGGCCCAGAGGCTGCATAAGATCATTCGCTGGATGTTGGTTGTGTTGAGAGAGATTCTGGACGATTAGACGGGACTGTTGGTTGAGCCCGTAACTTGTTGTTTTTCAGCGCCGGTAGGATTTGGGATACTTGGTCAGATGCCAGGATCCCTTTTCATTATCTTGTTGTATTTCAGATCAGTGTTGTAATAGTAGTAGTTGGAAGTTTGGGGTAGATAGGGGGATGTTTTCCAGTTTTTCCTCTGTTTAACCCTGCTATTTATTGTACCTTATTTCAGAACCTGTGATATTCAGAACTATCTTTATGTACCCTTTGTTTAAATAAATCCATTATCTTGCTTTCCATTGTGCACCTTAAATATCTCAAGAACTGTTCTCAATACCATGTTTTAATACAACCATGTTTTCGTATAATCATGTTTAAAGCTCCTAAAACCCTATTCTGTGCCATGATAAAACAACACTGATATGAAAATTATGTAGTAATAGGATTGCATGTGCAAATTGTTTAAAACTTGAAACCCACAAAAGAGATTTCATAGAAACTGTTGTTATATATATTTGCTATGCCATCGTATTGCTAAATAATTGCTCAATCAGGTTTGTAAGAAATGGCCAACTCACCAGATCATCAAGAAGAAGAAATTCCCACCCAAGACCCAGAAGTAAACACAGAAACCACCATGATCAGCAGACTTGCTCAGCTTTTGCAACAACCTGTGGTCCCTAAAGTTGGAAATTTCAAGCACTTTCAATATGTTCATCCTCCAGAATTCTTAGGTTTTCCAGACCCGATTAAAGCTCAGTCGTGGTTGAGAGAAATGGAAAAAGCCTTTGAGTTAGCAGAAGTTAAGGATGACAAGAAAGCTCAGTATGCAAGTTATTACCTGAAAGATGAAGCAAGTTTCTGGTGGGAGTCTTCTAAGGCGTTGTTGGAAGGCAAAGACTTGGCATGGGAGAAGTTCACTGAGATGTTTCTGGAGAAGTATTTGCCAAGCTATATGCAAGATCAGTTGGAAATGAAATTTCTGGACCTTAGACAGGAGGATATGTCAGTAGCAGAATATGAGGTGAAGTTTTCGGAATTTTCTAGATTCGTACCTAAGTACGTGAATACAGAAGCGAAGAAGGCTAAGAGATTCCAACAGGGACTTAAGCCGTGGATTAGGAGTCAAATAGCAATGTTGGAGATCAAGAATTATGCTGCTTTGGTTCAAAAAGCAATGATAGTGGAAGGTGAGCGGGAAGCTGCAAGAAGAGAAAACGAAGGAAGAAAGAGGAAGTTTGAAAGCTCTGAGCAAGAGCAAGGAAGCCCAAAGTTCAGAGGGAAGTTTGGAAAGAATGGTGGAGGTCAGAACCAAAAGTTCCAGAAGTTTAAACCCGGTAATGGAGCTCAGAAGAACCATTTCCAGAAAGCTGGACAACCGGGGAAGGACAATAGACCCCAGATGCAAGAATGCAGGAATTGTGGAAAGAGACACCCGGGAAGGTGTAATAAGCTGGATATAACGTGTTTCAAGTGCAACCAGAAGGGGCATTACTCTTCAGAATGCCCAAGTGGAGCAAGGAAGCCTGAGTCGGCTTGTTTCAAGTATGGTAAAGTGGGCCATATAGCCAGGAATTGCAAGGAGCCTGTTCAGAAGGCTAATGTTCTCAGAATTGCTGGACCGCCGTCTCTCCCAGCACCATCAGCTCAACCTAGAGCTAGAACCTTTAACATGACAATGAAAGATGCGGTGCAAGATGTGGACGTGGTAGCATGTATGCTTGATATAAACTCAGTAGAAGTAAAAGTTTTGATGGATTCTGTAATAACCCCAAAATTTTTGAACTTTTAATAACCCTTATGAATAGTGTTTTGCTGATTATGCTGAATAAGAAAACTTTCCATGCCACACTATGTAGGGGTTCTTCTATTGTTATTCTGAGATCTTATTAGTACTTTATATGGGATATAAGTGTATGTAAAGATCGTCAGAATCCAAATTCGAACACTTTGATTTTTCCGAAAATCCACCAGATACTGAAAGAATTGAGTATAAGGGAACAAGATAAAAAGGATTTAAATTCAAGGATTATAAGAGAGGATCATAAAAGGAATATAATGTATTGAGAAAGGTTAAGGGAACCCAAGTAATAAGATCCCGGGTATGATCCCTCAAACGATAAACGAAAACGAAAGTTAAGCGAACCGTATAACAGATCAGCGGTCATTAGCCAAGTGATTAGGAGTTAATCAAAGGGTTAGCGGGGAGTGATGTCATCTCACCAACAAGAAGAGGACAAGTATGGGAGGATGACATAGCATGATGACCTAAGCATGACCAAAAGAGAAGTGTGTTGTTGGTTGATTGTGAACCACACAAAATTTACCATGGTAATAATCCAATTAACAAAACAACATCAACTAAGACAAGCAAATCATAAACAAAAACTTGACTTTTCATTTCCAAGCAAGAGCTCTCGGCTTTTCTTGTTTTTCAAAGGGAAAAATTTCAAAATCCAAGATCCAACCATTGTTAAATTGCAAGGTAATTATCCAAGGTTCCTTATGATTAGTTATGGCTATCCTAGGAGTTTAAGCTCCAAATTTTCCTTCACAATATTTTTCAATAAATCATTTAAGAAGAGAGTGAATAGTGTTTTCAAGAAATTTAAATTGTTTGATCTTGTGTTTTTGGTTAGATTAAGCTTTGGTAAGGACTTTCAAGGGTGATTCCAAGCTCCTTAGTCACTCTTACTTACCAAGGAAGGTATAATCTCTTAACCTAGCATTGTTATTGAATATTAAGAGCTTATTATGAGTAGGATAGTTCATGAGAAGCATGGTGATTGAATATGTAGAGATTAGTTGGTTTTGTGATGTTTTTGGAGTTGTAAATCTTGGTTATTAGCTAATAAACTTAAGAATAGTTTTAGTTCATGTTTGAGATTAATATAAATTGGAAAACTTGAGGTGTTGGGGCTGTTTTAGTGATGTATGGATGGAGTTTGGTTGTATGGTTGAATTGTGGTTGGTTTGTGGTTGTTTTGGAGTAGAATAAAAATGGGTAATCGCGTAAACATAGCCGTCGTAATGTCCGATTTACTTTAGACTGTTTTGTTCTTAACATCAGTACCCGAGAACTCATTGTTAGGTTTTGGCCATTGCCATTATTAGATAGTTCATGTTACGAGCTTCGTTTTGATATGTGGTTCGTTTGAAGCCGATGTACGGTTTAGGAGAAATGACCGTTTTAAGTAACGGCGTTTCGCGAACGAACCATTACCACTCGCCTTACTTTGAAACATAGGTTAAAGACCTTAAAGATTAATTGGAGTATGAAACATTTATGTGAAGTGTACTATGCAGTTGGTAAGGTACTCGCGAAAGAATCTCCTTAAAACCCTTAATGGTTAATTTATTAAAAATGGTGGAGCCGAGGGTACTCGAGCGACTTAAGTGAATCGTTACGCGCAAAAGCGAACGTTAGGGTCTAATTGGTTAAAGTATAGATTCATAAGCGACTTTGGTTTAATTCCAACTTATATGTTATTTATAGGTTACCAGGCTCGTCCCAAGCCATTTATCACCCCCAGTCGCTCAGGCAAGTTTCTACCCGTTATACTGTTGTTGTGATGTATACATATGTATATGCATTATCTTGTGATAGATGCATGGTGGTTAATTAGCAAATCTTGCGATATATTGGAGCATGTGATATGGTATATATATGCATGTTTGTTTTGTAATCTTGATATATGTTGTTGATTCAATTGCTTATAAGTTGCATAATACCTATGCTAGAAATAAGCAGTAGTTGCGTATACCCTTAGTATAGGGGACCCAAAGGTGAACATTTTCTAAAACCGGGAGTCGATGTTTCCGAGTATATTATATATATTTATATATATATATATAAATATAGTTTTCAAAACTATGAATCGAATAAGGTTTATTCGATAACTTTATTTTATTAATGAATATTATTTTGAATATTCATTCGAGGGCTTATGACTCCGTTTATTTTATTAATGAATATTATTTTGAATATTCATTCGAGGTCTTATGACTCCGATTATTTACTAATTAATATTCTTTATTTTATTAAAGAATAATGTGTCGATAATCAAACTCACTTTTGATTATTCAAATAAAGATAGTACTTTCGTATAAGTATATCTTTGGTTATTTAATATTCATTTCAAGTATAAGTTTTAAAACTTCTACTTCAATTATTTTTATAAAGATTATTCTTTATGGGAATATTATTTAAATAATAATATTCAGATATTTTCTAATATTTTGGGACTGATTTATTTTATTAAATCAGCATCACTCCAAACATTCTTAAAAATATTTTCGAGTCTTCAAAATGATTTTAAAGGTTAGGGCGGATCCCAAAACTCATTTTTATATTTATGATCCTCCTTTCGAAGGAGATTTAAATACTCGCTCAAAACCTGAGGGATCCGGCTCTGTGGTGTATTTTATATTCACAACAAGGTTGCTATTCTGACAAAAGAGTTTTTGATTACTTACCCAACTCTTGGGAAGTAAAATTCTGGGAACAAGTTAATCCATTAACAGGCATCTCCTAGGAAATATCAGTGAGTTTTCCTTTCCAACTAGATACGACTTCTTAGTGGAGCCGTATCAACAAGTTTCTACTTGGGGAAAGGGAGAACGAGCTTTACGTTTCAGGGTCATGGATTTCATCTGAACTAGGAGTGGCGTAAGTGGTCGAGTGGCGCCGGCCCAGCCTTATTATATTGGCCCAAATGGCCCGGAAGTTCCGCTAAGACAGTCCATTCCTTAGGAGTCCAGTGTTCGGTTGACAAGTAAATCCGACAGGTTCTCCTCTACATGTAGAAAATGGTGGGGTTGCACTACTACGACTGATCATCATAAGTGGTCTTCCTGGTGTGGCAAACTCCCGTAATGAGTTCATCATCCAGTTGGATATTTCTGCAACACTACCCAGAGTATTTCGGTCGAAAGGCTACGAATGGGTGGTTGCCGAAGCATTGACAGGGTTAAGCAATTATAATGGTGTTTCCATCAAATGAAGTATCTCGTGACTTCATTTCATTCAATAATATTTCAAAGATTGGATCTATTCGAGTCTTAACTTGTGGCCTCATCTATGGGATGAACTTTCGAAACTGTTTATACCTTGAACGGTGGTGGTTCAAGTAGTATTCAGAAAAGATATAAGTATATTGGAGTATCTCGTAACTTCAACTTTTCAACTTATATCCAGTTAATGATTATCTTATGCATGACAAAGATTTTCAGAAAAACGTTGAGACAAGGTTAGATATATGAGATCACCTTGCAACGATATTTTTATACAGTTATAAACTGGAACTCTGTGTATATTATACATGTCAGAAGATTTCAAAGATTTTGAAAAGTATATAAGTATATATACTGAATATTTTGCGACTTCGTCGCATTAAGAGGTCAAACTTGGTTCATTTCTTCTTGACCAAGACTTTCATGAGTACTATGAGAATGCTCATATATTGTTAATTATTATGCATATTATTTCGGTGGGCTTGTTGCTCACCCTTGCTTTCTTTTTTCATCACACAACAACAGATAGAAAGGATGAACATGACCAAGCTCCCAATTCGCAAGCGGTTAGAAAATGTTCCGCAGTTTTCTGGAAGCGTTGATGCCACCGTAGCTGAGGTAGGAGCTACAAATAGGCTAGGTTTTCAACTATTGATGAACCAGACTTATGTATAATATGAATTGTAATAATGGCATGGAATATGTAAATTTATTCAGAACCCTTTTAAGATGTAATGGCTTTTAATTGTGGAATAAAATGACTTATGTTATTTTTGGTATTCATCTCTGGGACTATAACTTGTGGTGTGTGTGTGTATATTATGGGGTCACAGTACGCAGCAGTTGGCTGATTATTAAGATTAATTATTATTAAGGGAAATGGAACTCGTGACGACCCGGATCCCCGACCCCGGATCTGGGGGTGTTACAGAAATGGTATCAGAGCTAAGCGTTATAAACCTCAGAGATGATGTGGCGTTATGATAATAAGTTCACTAAGATAATAAGAACTCTTGCCAAGTTCATAGTCGGGCTACCTAATGTAGTACTGACAGTTAAAACCCTTATGGGAACCCTTATAAATATCGTGGTAGTAACATAGTTCGTTATCATATAGGGCAGTGGGGCACCGAACCTGAGGTTCAGGAGCATCAACATGAGGATGTTTTATTACATGTTGGAGATCAAATTGTGAATCCGATAGAGTACCCTAGCGAGGGACCAGATGAGATTCATGTTGGGAATGTTGCAGTTGAGGATGTTATCCCAGAAGGGATTGTTGCTGAGGAGGATCTCGTGGAGGGTCCTAACGGGAATAAAGAGAGAACTGCTGAGGAATTGATGACCGTAGTCAGGGCGACTATCAGAGCTAGAATGGCCACGAGGGTGGCACTAGAGGGTGAAGAGTTACCAAGGGCACCGAGGATAATGAGGGCAGAAGAAGTGGGACCTTCCACGGCACCGGTTATACCAGTATCGGACCCTCTTCCAGAGGTTCCTGTAGACATCCATGAGGTTCCACCAATTCCTGTTCCCTTCCCTGTACAGAGCCCAACACCTACTGAGGAAATGCCATATTTATCTCTTGCACCATTATCACCTGATACCGTGCTGGGTTATCCATTTGGATCTCCTGGGTCTGCACCACCTGCACCCCATGGACTGCTAGATGCTACCACTCAGACTTCTCTTATCGCTAATTATTATATGACTTTGGGTGGCCTGTCTGAGGCCCGTAATGTTACAAGTGATCTGTTGGACCGACTTACTGCACCAAGAATTGAGGGCGGGGTACTTCCGGCAGGATTAGCTCATAGCATGGACAGGATTGAGGCTACCACCCGAATTACAGCTAGAGGCCATCTTGAGGGTCAGGTTGATTCAGCTCTACTTGTGACTATCTTAGACCTCATCACCTCTATGATGGATCAGGTTAGGGATGTCGTGCGTGCCCGCATTTCTTGATCCATAATAGTGTGCAGAGTCTGACCAATCTGACAAGGATTTCATGCAGCACCGCTTTTGGAGGATTAGCCTATGTTATGAATGATTAGTTTTTGATGACTAGATGATTATCTATGGTAGTACTTTTGGGATAGAAGCGATCAGATCAAATGATGTAATTCTCTTTAATGTGTTTAATTGTTGTACCCTCGAACAAATGGTTAAGTATATATTCGTTAATTTCAGTTCAGATCAGTTTGTTTGTGATAAGTTCATATTGTTAATTGCATTATTAACACTTAAGAGTGTGTCGCGAAGTTTATAGAACTTGAGAATTCATAATTTGCAATCATGCAAGGATTGAACGAGGGAAAGACTTAAGCAAAGTAAGTAAGACAAATATCCAGAGATTCTCAAAATTTTTCTAAGCATTATGCCCCCACGAGGAATAAGATTAGGGGCAAACCTTGAATGTTATAATCAGGGAGGTCGCAATTAAGATATAAGGAACCCAGAATATAATGAAGTGGAAAATGAGGATTTTAAATTAAAAGATGACCCCAATTATGGGGAGTAGGAAGAAATATTTAGACTGAGAAAATATAAGTCGAGCAAGATAGGAAGAACCAGGATGGTACTCCTATTGGGATATCCATGGACCTGCCTAAAACAAAACTTATACTTTTACCCTAACCACCACCTTGAGGAAATAATGTGGTGTGAAATTCTTTTAGGACCTTTAAGTCGCTAAGCTCTCAGAGTTCCAAGGAAATAGCTGACCCAACCGAGGCAAGAGCCTGGCTAAAGGAAATACAGGAATCATTTGAGATTCTAAATGATTGACGAATCACAAAAGACTGTTTTTGTCACTTACCCTCCTAAGAGAGAGACCACCTACTGGTGAAAGACCAAGAAAGGCACGGAGCAAGAGGTTATGATAAACTGATTAAAGTTCAGTCAAAATTTTTTCGAGAAAGTAAATCCCAAGGTTATGGAGATAGTGTAAAAGCTTTAAGAGCCAGAACAAAGGCGGACGAATATGATGAATTATGAATCTAAGATTGTAAAAGTTGTCAAGATTCGTCTGGAGGACAAGAATCCCAGAACGACGTGATGTTTGAAGTCAATGATTAGTTGGTACGTGAAATGATTGTAATAGAAAGGAAAATAAAAAAAAAAAGAAACTGAAGTGGAAAGGAGCATAAAGGCAATAGAGTTTGAGGAATGATAAGGGAGTCGGGTATGAGGAATCCCTAAAGACTCGTAGTAATAGAAAGAGAAAAGTATATGATCGTCAGGATGAGGATGATTCACCATGAGTTAAAATTGATGGTTGAAGGCATAAAAGATACATATATTTTATCCCCTGTAAGTTGGGAGGATTCGAGGAAACCTTGAGATAGTTCGAAGGATAAATTATGAGACGCGGATAGACTGAGAAGACAAGAAAGTAAGAAATTAGGAAAATTGGATGAAGGAAGTGACCTTCAAGAATGTGAAGTGTGAGACCGGTGGCATGATACCCAGAAAGGGAGACGCCAGATAGGAAAGATATCCCAATATTGAGATGACTGTTGAGATAAATAACAAAGGTAAATGAGGATTTATTAAGAAGATTTTAACGTTGAACATGACCAATATCTTCTAGAACATCCTTGTTATCGTTACAAAATCAGGCAAGAAAAGTAGATAACTGTAGTTATCTTTTGGAGGCCATATTGATTGACCTCAATTTGAATTCGGATACTATTATGAAATTAGGTATAGACTATCGAGGTGGGAATGATGAATAAGATAATCTATCAAGGATATATGACTTGATTTATCTATGGAAGGATGCAAGTACCTTTTTAAAGGTGGAATTAAGGATATAACTTCGATAACTTGAGATGAATCCTAGGGGAATGCATAAAGGTTGGCATTCCACCCTTAAGAAAGGTATATTCAAAGTTCTCAAGAATAGAAATTCTGATAAAGGAAATGTGACGTAATTATAATAATGCCAAGTGGGGCACGTGTTAAACCACGAGAAAGTATGGATCGAACCAGTAAAGGTCGAAATTGTTCACGCCAATTAGGACCTAAGATAAAAGATGTACTAAGTATGATCGAGAGTCAGTCGTGACAATGATTAACCTCTAAAGACTGAGGCAATAACTTATGGAAAAATGGTGATATTTTTTTTTACTCATCAGATTTTAAGGAAAACATCTTCACACAAGCAGTGATTGGAAATGAGGTAGAAAATTTAGTGAAGGTGGTTAAAATGACATTTATTGTAAGGAAATATTACTATTAAGAAAGGCCAAAGAGGTGGCCGACACTTTAAGTGTAAGAGGACAATTATAGGCGCTCATGTCAGAGGAATATAGTGATAATGGTTAAGGCCGTGAAGGTTGTATTATGGTGTGGAAGATTGACATTCCTTCTGATGATTGTGCGATACTCAATCGTGATAGTAGTTGGGTAAATATTAATTTTTGTAATCACCGTGAGCGGGCTATCTATCTTAGAGGGTCGTATCTTAAGATAAGCCAGAACCATGTTACAAAAGGACTAAATGAACCTTTGAGCTTCATGTCTCCTAATAAAGACATATGGTTGATAATGGTATTAACCTGCTATCGTTGCTTTCATTGAAACTCTTCTGCAATTTTATCTGCTTCATGTCATGAATGTACATCAGGATCAGGAGTGTTCTTCATGAATCATGAACGGTGATCATATTACCTCCTTAGAAGAATTCGATACGAGATGTATGGACTCCGTATGGTTAGCTATTAAGACTTCATGGAAAATGAATGACTACAGTAGGTCAACGGTGGCCCTAGTAGTGCCGGAATATTTCTGCGGGTAATGAGCCGATTAATTACAACCATAAGAGTTGTATTAGAATGGATGTTGAGATTAAGTACCACTAATCGGGTTGTGGTGATGTATAAGTTATCATTGATAGACTAATTAAGTCGATTATCTACCTATTGAATACTTATTCCTTCTTATCAATAGAGAGTCGTATTACTATACGAGGAAGGTTGTAGTGCAAGCATAGAATTCTAGTAACGGTGATGTCTAGAATGAGATCCCAGATTCGATTTTTGATGTCGAGGGAGTTTCAAAGGTAATTGTGTATAAGCTTGAGGAAGAGCATGGGTCCATAGAATGATGGACGGTATAACAAAAATATTTAAGCATGTGAAATGCGATGCGATAATACTTGATGTTGATATATATACGTATATGATTTGTCCTCCTATGACAAACCTCTATAGTTCAGAGGTAGATTCCAAGCCAGATATTTTGTGGCAGTATATTTTATATATATACAATTCTCTTCAATTCGTTATTTTCTCTCCTTTTCATTTCATATAAGCTGAGAAGAACAACCCTTCCAGAAGGGGAGGTATTGCCGAATGACTATCTATCTGTGTGATAGAAGCCTAGTAGGATACCATCTATTGTTTAATTGCTTATCAAGTACTAAAGGCTGGCCACCTTCTGTACTAACTATGCGATATAACAAGTGTTCATGATCATAGTGATCTCTCAATAAATTCTTTTACTTCTATATGAAGGACCAAGCTTTTGAAGATGGAAGCAGCTAAAGGAAGTAGTATCAGTACGGTGGTATTCCGATTCTAACGCGTTCGTGATACTAAGGTTGACATGGTTATTAAAAGGTTATAGAACGCTAACGAGCAAAAGTGTAACCAGTATAGTATTATGTACGGAAGATAGTAATGACTACAAACTGGAAAAGAATGGGTATTGAGAAGCAAAAGCCATAGTGCTAGAAGCTATGATGAGAGTCTGTGCAATAGACTTGAATGAATTTAGAATGATCACTTAACGCAGATTGAGTTTTCTTACGACAATAGATCATATGTCATTATCGAGATGTCGCCTTATGAGATCCCTGTGGGAAGACAATGTCGATCTCCCTTATGTTAGGATGAAGTTGCTCTAGCGCAAGATGCTCGGACCCGCAGTAGTCCAAAGGACCAAGGATATAATAGATCTAATCAGAGGACGGCTGATAGCAGCCCAAAGAAGGACACACGAAGTATGTTGATTTGACACGAAATGATAAAGAGTAGGAAGTAGGGGACCTAGTGTTGTTATAGGTATTCCTTTGGAAAGGATGGATGTGGTTCGGAAAGAAAGGAAAGCTAAGCCTACGAATTGTTGGACCCCCGAACCTGTAGCAAATTCATAACGTGTTCCACGTATCAATGTTAAGGAAGTATAATTCGGATGCCAGACAAATAGGGGCATATGAGCGCATAGACATGCAACCAGACGTAACCTATATGGAGCAACCGGGAAAGGTTATAGATTGAAAAGGGACAAGTGCTTGGGAGAAGGGCTATCAAACTAGTCAGAGTTTATGGTAGAACCATAATGTGGGAAGATTGACTTGAAAGTTAGAAAGTGCAATGCTAAGAAAGTATCCCTATTCATTTTTTCCCTGATTCCGGGACGAAATCCTTTTAAGGAGGGGAGACTGTAATAACCCCAAAATTTTTGAACTTTTAATAACCCTTATGAATAGTGTTTTGTTGATTATGCTGAATAAGAAAACTTTCCATGCCACACTATGTAGTGGTTCTTCTATTGCTATTCTGAGATCTTATTAGTACTTTATATGGGATATAAGTGTATGTAAAGATCGTCAGAATCCAAATTCGAACACTTTGATTTTTCCGAAAATCCATAGGGAACAGGATAAAAAGGATTTAAATTCAAGGATTATAAGAGAGGATCATAAAGAAATATAATGTATTGAGAAAGGTTAAGGGAACCCAAGTAATAAGATCCCGGGTATGATCCCTCAAACGATAAACGAAAATGAAAGTTAAGCGAACCGTATAACAGATCAGCGGTCATTAGCCAAGTGATTAATAGTTAATCAAAGGGTTAGCGGGGAGTGATGTCATCTCACCAACAAGAAGAGGACAAGTATGGGAGGTGAGGAAATGATCACCAATTTTGAGCAAGGATTCGACTATGCTATACTAATCCAATCACCATGAAATTTTGAACGTACCTTGTTCATGATATAAGGAAGCTTTGGTTAAAATGTGGTGATTTTTGAATGAGTATAACATGAGATTTGAATTTTTCTTTCCATGGTGTTCTTAAAATCACCATTGTGTTTTGAAGAGAGAGAGAATTGCTTGGCTTGTCAAAAATAAAATAAGTACGGACTTTAAATCGTCCAAAACATCTCTGGGATGATTCTCGGGTTTATACTTTATAAAAGCTTATCGACTCTAGGTCTTATAACTTATACATCACGCTCTACTATAATGTTAATATTCTTAAATAAAACACCTCCGGAATACTTCCGGGTTTTCATCAAATTATACTGACCGATCCTCGGTCTAAAATCTACCCCTCATATATACAACGCCACTCTCTAGCGTTATCGATTGAAATTCGGTAATATTCATATACCAAAATCATTAACATATCGTATGATATTATATATCACAACCCGTAAAATGTCATAATACAATATCATGTATATAGCATTTATTTGAAAATAAACACAACACAACAGTTTTAAAAGGCAGGGTTGAAAACTTGACCGAAGTCCAAGATATGTGTCCTAACTTCCTCTCGTTCCGGGTTTTCTAATTAATAAATATCATAATCTTAATCAGTATTTCTAATCCCATCACCAACTTATATTTTTAATAAGTACAATACTTCATAATTTTCAATATTCGACCGACTCGAAATAAGTATCAATCCTTAGTCGAAATGAACGGTCAAAGTAGTCTTCTAGAGTTGACTTTACCGAATGTTACTATTACGTGACTCGCACTTTAACATTTTAAATGAATCAAAAATTAATATTTTAATATGAAACCACCTCGAGGAGCTTCTTGAGTTCTTTTAATATTTATCATAAAAGTTTCATTTTGATAAAATGAGGTTAAATAGGTGAAAAGCATTTTAAAAGTTCGATCAACTACGGAGTTTGACTATTCATACTGTTTTCACTAAAACGTTGAGATCTCTCAAATCGTTAAGTCAAATGACGCACCATTGTGCACGATCTAGACAAAATTAAAAACACATTATTTGAAAATGGTTTTCTGGTAACAGGGGTAAAAATCCCGAAAAGGCAGTTTAATGGCAGTGGGTTGAGTTTGGGGATCTTACTCCGCATGACCTCGGATCCGACATTTTTATAAAATTGAAAAATCAATATTATTACTTGAAATTTTTATGGAAATTAATAAACTCTATTTCTTACTCTCTGTAAAAATTTCATGATTTTTAAATATTCTTTAGTCGATCATTACTATTTCCAAATTCATAATTCCTAGAAGTTTTTGTCGCGTAAATCATTTTCACTAAAATGGACTTAACTTTTGAATTGTAAATCGAAATCAAGAGATTCAAGCGCCTAAATGATCCTTAAAACAAGATATATAACTCTCATATCTTACTTTGCAAGGAATAATAGTTTATACATTCTTTATTTCTGCAGAAAATCTATAGTTACGTTTCGCTCGTTTTATCGACGTTACGCTCGCGACTCGGGTTTCGTTTCCACTCTAAATCATTAATCAACCACCATCAATCATCATACCATAATTTTAACTCTTACTCCTCTAAAGAAAATCATGTTCTTAAGGCCATAATATCAACCTTAATAACTAACTAAATATCAAGAAAATATCAAATCAATCATCAAAACCATACTTACAACGAAGATCCTTACTTTTCTTGAAACTTAAAGCTTAAACAAAGTTTGAATGAAGTTTTATACCTTTATTGGTATCTTGGGAGGTTCACTTATTGATATATGAACCTTGGGAGGGCTTGGTTATGCTTAAGGATTCTAAATCATGCCATGAAAATCAAGAAAACAAAAAAGATTTTTGGGGTTACTATTCATCACCAATTTTGAGCAAGGATTTGATTATGCTATACTAATCCAATTGCCATAAAATTTTGAACGTACGGTTTTCATGATATGATGAAGCTTTGGTTAAAATCTGGTGATTTTTGAATGAGTAGAACATGAGATTTGAATTTTTCTTTCCATGGTGTTCTTGAAATCAGCATTGTGTTTTGAAGAGAGAGATAATTGATTGGCTTGTCTTGGAAGAGTTGGCTACTTTATGATATTTATTTTGTGTATTTAATTTTTATTTCTTAAGAAGCTTCAATTTTCAAAGTCTAGTTCATATCTTACACACCAAGTTTATCTAGCTCTTTAATCATTAAATATATGAATCCTTATTTTAAGAAATGTTTTCTTTTACTAGCTAGGTCATCATGTTCTCTAGGTAGGCTACTATTTGGTTATTAACCATGGTTACTTTATTACCTTAGTTAGCTTGTATGGTTAGCTTGGCTCGATACGTTTATTTATTCGCTTACGCGCTCGCTCGGTCGCTTATTCGTTTTCGTAAAAAATCTTTGTAAGCGGTTCGCGGGGTAAATCCTTTCTTATACGTCCTTTACATTTTGAAGCCTCGTACTTGGGTTTGAATTTGTAGGATTTTAGATTTGTAATTGTATCGTGATTCTCATATTCCTTGACGGTGTGTAGATATGATCATTTTTCAAAGTTCATTTTCTTCGAAAACTAATAGCGTTTATATACACTTATTTGGTACGTATAATCACAATATCAACCCGGAATCTTAAATTAAAAAGCTCGTATATGGTGTGGTCGCAATTTTTTTATTAAACTGCAAGGTTACTATTTATAAGGGTCTTTTACCGATGTCAAAAATTTGGGTTTTTACATCTGTATTGGCCGTATGGTTGGTAGTAAGGGAAGAAAAAAGAGCAAGAGAAAAGGCTGAAAGAGAGGAGAGGAAAAGAAAGTATATTGAGGAGATATAAATGTTTATACAAAGATCTGAAGAACTCAAGGCAAAGGGGATGATCAAAATTACCAAGGATGGACAATTTCTAAACATCAAGGTTGACAGATTCTCAATATTTAGGGCTGGTTTATTGAATGGTTATCCATTAAATGATAAGCTCAAGCTTGTAGAAGCTCTAAGAGGGACACCAATCATAGAGGAACTGGAAGTACTTGTAAAGTTAAAGGACCTCATTAGAGAAAAAACATGAGATGAGAAATTAGTCTAATGAATGTACCTATCTAACTCTTGTAATCATTCAATGTATAAAATCTGTACTTCTGTCAATTTTTTATGTAATATTCTATTGTTCATTGTAACTTGGGGTTAGTCTTGTTACCAGGCAAGGAATTTGTGATAAGCAATCTTCTCAAAAATTGGGGGAGATTGTTGTACAAGACATGTCTGTACTATAACATGACTAAGTCAAATTGACAGCCCTTAGAATTAGTTTTATGATAATACTAATTTGTATTATGTATTATATTTCTTGATTCTATAAAAATGTCAAAGATTAGACTGGAGTATTTTTCTGTAAACAGTCTCAAGCCTAAGAATAAATTCTAGAAGAAGATCAAGAAGATCATGCTTCAGAGAAATTATGAAGAAGCTTGGAGTTTAATAAATCTGTTTTATGAAAAATATTCTAAGTCAAGATATCTATAAGTCACAGATCAAGTTATATAGAGAAGTCATTCGAGAACTCCATAATGACTTATCGAGAAGTCCAAAATAGCTTATAGAGAAGTCTCAGAGATTTCGACAAGCCAAATGAAGACATGAAAATTGGAGATATCGACAAGTCATTTTTGCATTAGAGAACTCAGAGATATCGACAAGCCAAATGAAGACATGAAGATTGAAGATATCGACAAGTCAAATTCTCATTAGAGATCTCAGAGATATCGACAAGTCAAAATGCTTACAGAGATCTCAGAGATATCGACATGTCATTTCCACATGCAGAAATTTGGAGACCTCGACAAGCCAAGTTCTCTTATAGAGAACCCAGAGACCTCAACAAGTCAAAACACTTATAGAGAACTAAGAGAACTCAATAAGCCATTATACTTATCGAGATGTCAGTTCTCTATAGTTCAAACTGAAGATCTCGATATAAACCTCAAGTACAGAATGCAAACCAGTTAAAGATACAAGATTGTCAATCAAAAAACAAATCAATCACTGATTTGAATAGTCTACAAAAGCAGCTTGAAGAGTACAAGATCAAAGGCCAAGATTAACTGACAAAGGAAAGTCACAAATATGCACGATTTGCTAAGATACACTAAGCTAGAAATGGAAAGCTTTAGATAACTTAAAGTAGGGTTTAGTGCATGCTATTGCATACTATGTAAAACCTGTATTTACTGATCTATAAAGTAAAACCTGTGTTTACTGATCTATAAAGTAAACACTGGTCCTTTGTTTTTAAGAGTAACAAATAGATCTGGAATTTCTTGTAACTTTCTCAAGAAAGAAGCAGAGTTCTTTATCAAAAAAAGAACCTAGAAATTTATAGCAAGACATACTTGATTTTAATATAAAATTAAGTGAGTTTTGAAGATACTGTGTTTATGTGCATGTTTATTAATTCTGTTTAAACACTATATCTCTACAAGTAAAATTGCTTTGATATTTAGCAATGGTTTCCAAAGCTTCCACATCTTCAATAGTCTTGTTTTTCTTTGACTTCAAATATGTCTCTATTATCATCAACAATTTCTTGTTCTCCATGACACAGCGCTTTGGAATCTGAAAATGTTTGCACTGTCTGGTGTTGGGACGGATGTAGGCCACTCCCTTGCTTAGTTGAAGGTAGGCTTCTGGAAATGGATCCATTTGACTCTTTTTGAGTTCATTGAGCAAGAGAGTGTCCTCTGGAGTCACCCTATTTACCTTATTGGTAAAGATGTCCAGCTCAAATGCTCTTCTTGATTGGAGATAAGAAAGAGACACCTGCATGCATTTTTCCACACCCGAGTAATTAATATTAGTAATAATTCTCTTCTCCTTGAAGTTTCCATTGATCACCATCACCACCCTCACAAAATTTATATTTCTATCCAAAGCCCTCTTGTAAGTGAAGTTACTGTTCTTTAGAGAGATTCTGAGAGCTTTGAGGAGTTCATCAAATTCCTTGTCAAGACAAGGTTCCTCAGCTGCCTTCATAATTATGTCCATTCCAACATCATCTTTTTTTTTGAGTTTGAATTGTGGCTTGGCTTGATTTTAGTTGTAGTTGTGACTCCATCTCCCCCTTAGTCTTGATAGCAGGCACATGAGGTGTAGGTAGAGAGATTTGGGTCCTTACAGCTTGAGGTGTTTCTTGAGGGGGTATTCTTAAAGCTCCCATAATAGCTCCCAAAGACATTGAGGTCTGCATTTATAGATATTTTTTGGAGTCTATTAGGGTCTTGATGTCTTGTTGCTGACTGGTGACTAGAGTAGTTAGCTGAGATACTTGACTGGAGTTGTTAGCTGAGATACTTGAGCAGATAGAGAGTCTTTGGAAGTTTGTATATTGGAGACTTGAGTTTGTAGATTTTGGATTCGAAGGTTGGTAGAGGTGGAAGGTATAGGTTGTGAACTTGATGTAGTTAAAGTTCCAAAAGAATACTGAACAACATTCTTGATCTCCTCCATTACTAAAGTTGATGGTTCATACCTAGCCTTGTACAATTGATCCAGCTTGACCTTAGAGTCATTATTTTGAGTTATTTGCTTCTGGATCACCTCATGTAAGGCTAATAAAGATTCTCTCAACTTGTACACATTTTTTTCAACTGGTGAGAGAGAGAGAGCTTGAAGCTTATCTGAAAACTTGTTGAACTTTGATTTCATATATGAGAATGTAGGCATCAAGTTCATCAATCCTATCATTGAAAAGTTTCTTGACTGCAGCTTGATGCTTGTATAGAGTGTTCTCCATAGCTCTTTTAATATAATGAAAGGCCTGTAGTT